>NC_088710.1:3041855-3352210 GCF_963576615.1 Watersipora subatra | reverse complement strand
TACGAAAAGTGGAGGTTTACCTCTATGGCTTGGAATAAAGTGATTTTCTAAAGCGATAGCAACCGTTTCGGTAGCCGTTGGGCAAAAAACAGTTCGTTATAACAGTGTTGAATTCGAGTTATATAGAGCCATTTATCATTGCGTGGGAACGGACCAAGCAAATTCAGTCAAGTTAACCATGTGTTCGCTATATCCGAGGGCGAGTTATCCATGTTTCACTGTATTTTTCTGTAACATTTGATCCTAAATTTATTTTTGCACTTTAGGTTCCACCTCGGGCTCACTATTTTTCTTCTCTTCCTGTGACCTTGAAATGGCCTTCTATCACCTATGTCCACTCTTCCGCTTGTGACCTCACATCTCACTCAACGCTCATCAATGCTCGTTCCTGTGCCTTGGATGGAGCCAACTTCAATATATATCATTGCATATAGATTGCCTGTTGTCTGTCTCAACCTCTTTGCCCGTGTACAGCAGCAATAAAATGTGCTTCAACCTTCTTAGCTGTCTCTTTGATATAAATTGGGCTGGTTATGAGTTGAACTTTTGTGAACAGCAGGACAGCGCTGACTTTCATGCTCAACATATCAGCATTTAGAGTTGCAGTTAGTAAGAAGTCTTTCATGGGCATTCATAGGTAAGCCAAGGAAAGAGGACAACTCTTATTTTATATAAAGTATAATTATTGTGGTTTTATAGACCAAAAATGAAATTAATTTAATTTAAAAAATTATTTTTCTAAGTCAGCTTCAGCAGGTTTTGCGAAACATAATCATCACAAAAACAAGTTCTATAATATAATCGTGGGTACGTTGTCGAACAAAATTGCTCAGGTCCGCCTTTCTACGAAATTTAGATCTATGGCTCGCTGTTGTCTTTTAATGTAAACGGTACTATATTGTTATTGCAATAGCATTCAAGTCAACAAAGTTTAATACTACTTCCTTTTTAGTTTTTTTTATCTAATTTATTTAAATATTACAAAAAGCTCATCCAAAATCTTTTTTATTTGGTTGCGGTACAAATATGAAAGCATCCTACTGTTCAGCTTTTGCTATAGATGTGCCTACATGAAAATGTTCTATTAGCAGCAGTAACAATAAGTAGTCAACCGCATTTGAACCTACTAATGCATCGACTACTGTAGTCGATGCATAGTCGATGCATAGTCGATGCATAGTCGATGCATAGTCGATGCATAGTCGATGCATTCTAGTCGATGCATAGTCGATGCATATATCTGTAACAGATATAGACTCATTAACTTCAGCAAATACCGCTAAACTATGTCAGCAAGTTTAGAGTTGTCCACTCGGCTAGAGAGTTAGCGTGAGGTCTTGCAGTGATCAGCTGGTCTGGAACTTCAAGGTGGTGTCAGCTGTTCAGTGGTCAGCCATCAGGAGTTGTCTTAAAGTGTAAATTGTGTATAAATACATGCATGTACATTCTATCTATTATATATACACTATGCGCTAGTACAGATTATGTAGGCCAAGGTCAGCAGGCGCACTGATTTTATAGTAAGTTCATTTAAAATTTTTGTATATCATAAAGGCTGTTTAATAACCTTGTGTGTAAGGTTAGCTTGTATGACACTGCACTGTTATCAAATACGAGCTGCATACTGCTGACACAGGCTAAGATAATTCAGTTTATAATGCTGCCTCCTGTAGTAATATTGGTTCCTGTATTAATGTTCAAAGGCCTTTGCGTTTATTATCCTGATCACTAAACCTGCCATGTCCAGTTAGAGTCCATCGCTACTTTGCCTATCTTCCATGGCATAAATTGTGTATACCCTCTGCCTCATGTATTAGCTATAGATGTTTACTACCTGCTTGACAAGTGACAGTTTGTACTTTGCCCTTACGACAAAGCGCGGCTCGCTCGAGTTCAAATCCGTGACTTATTAGCCTATCAAATAGATCACAATGAATCATGAATCATTTGGCAAGATGAACATTGCATGGCACTCTTAACCTCTCTGAATTGGTAGCATTTAAACTAATCAAATGTTGATATTAGAAAAGTTACGATGTCACTTTTGGTCATCACGCCTGAGCATTGACAACATGGAACAGATTTTGGCTTCCCATGATGCTTGTCAGCGTAGTAGGAGGTGGCATTTGTAAATGACTTTGCTTGGAGGTGTGGCCTGATAAAATGTGAAATTTTGCTTATCTTGCTGAAAGCATTCAAACAACCATAGCCAGCTGTTTGCCTCAGGCAGTTTCCAGTCAGCAAAGCATACTGTAGTGAGCAATTAATTAGCCGGTTACCTCCTCCAGTGGAGATTAGCCTAATCCTCAAGCCTCTTGTGGACTAATTAGATTAGAGCTTTCGTAGAACCGCTTCCAGCTACGTTCCACTGTTCTCAACTTCCTAAGCTATCTCGAAAGCTTTGTTTGCATGATATCATGATATCACGACTTGGCTTTGATTTGACCTTTCAACCCTGGCATTATCTCTTATCATTTGAGCTAGGCAAAGTTCATAGGGCATTTATTACTAACATTACTCTAAGCTGTCAATCCGCTAGTAGCTGTCTAGGAACCCACACATTAGCATCACTGCCGGTCTTACAGCAGCATCCCGAGAAGCCGCAATGACAAGTCGAGGACGAAGAGCATGCCTTGCGCATGTAATTCTATGCTTTGTTACAGCTAGTAAGTACTTCCTCTTATCGATATGTGGACAAGCTTGTGACAATCGTTAGAAATAGCTTTACTTGGCTGTCTCCAGGCTGGCTGACCAATGAGTCTGGAGTAACTTCTAAGATCAAAATTTCATGCTGACCCGATGATTGAGCCGTTTGATTCATATGCTACAGTTATGCAGCTGGTGGTTTGCTTGATAAAAACACTAGCTTTGTTTCCTAGGAAGCATGTTAAGATGCGTTTACACCAAGACGATTTATAGGAGTTGCTTCCACGCCAACAAAGTCCGTTTGGGTGTAAAACGAAAAACGGTTGAAAAAATGCTTTTTTCCAGTTGCTGACACAATCAGTGAAATGCTGCTCAGTATCTTTGTTTGTTTTTGACAGCTGTCATTGATGGATTGCATGTGGACCAATCATATCGGCGCAATGTTAGTAGCGCCTAAAATGGAAGCAAAAGGAATGGATATTGATGCTGTATTTCAATGGTTAAAAAGGGTGACCCATTTAGTATAGTCGGAACTTACTATTCTTACTAATTACTATAAGAATTCCTATAAGTATTAGCATGTATATGATATGTAGCAACGACTCGACTTCCTTTTGCGCTTATGGTAATAAGCAGTCAAAATAGAATGAATATTAATGTTGTATTTCATTGGTTAAAAAAGTGACCTACTTAGTATAGTCGGAGTTTGAGTTAGTTTGGTGTAAAGTCTCTCTAAAAACGTATTTCAAATCGTAAACAAACTAGAAGCCATTCCAACTCTCTCAGCGGAAACACAACTCCAACAAATCGTACTGGTGTAAGCGCACCCTTAGTCATACGGGACTATTATTGTCGAGTTTTAATTTAAAAGGTTTTACTCTGAAATGAGCGTGTGTATTCGTATCTTACATGGTAGCTAGTGTTTGGCATGCTGCTGACTATCATGGCCAATTTTATACGTTGAATGAAAATTTAGAAGCAAAGAGTTGGCCAATCGATTAAAAAGTAAGGGAACATAGTAATGCTGCCGGTTGGTCACTCATCCAAACTTTCAAGGCATCATATTGGTCTATAGGAAACATGGAAAAATGGAATGAAAAATAGCTGCAGTTCTGTTTTCTTCGCAATACCTTAAATTTTAATATCGAAAGTCACAAAACTGCAGCTATTTGAAGATTTTGCTGACTGCTGGCTTGACAGGCTTGGACTAGCTGATGTTGGGTGAGTTGCTGATCACACTGGCTGACGTAGCAGCTCAACATAGAAACTGATTGGCCTCCTTATTCGTGGTTCTCTACACTTTTTAATTTTTGCTAGGTGCAGGCCCAGTTCGACCCTCATCAGCTAGTGAGTACGCCTACGCGCTCAGGCTAATTCTGGTTGCACGGGTTCCCAACAGCTGTTAGTCATCCCTTTCCTCTCTCTTCTATTGAAGAGGCTAAATGCTAGAGTCCTGCTTAATCTGGCCTCCGGTTAGCTCCCTTGTTGTAGCAGTTATTGTTTCTTTACATCTCAGGGTGTCTCTCAGGATCTCTCTGGATTTCCACACACTAACCTTATATTTCTTGTAAGAAATATCTCAATATTTCTTACAAGAGCTTTCAACAAAATGGAGGATTGTGGAGAGAAAATTAGTATCCTGGTCACCAAATGCTCGAATTAAGCGACTTAATTATTAGCTTTAGGCAAGCATTTAAATAAAACTCTGGTAAAATATGGCAAAAGGAGTTTTCCACCCTTTTTTAATGTTCAGCATTAAAGAAGGCAGTCCTCAATTTTGTGTTTTATAGTTAGCTATGCACATTGGCTCATTAAATATTTGCAGGCCTTATTGTTGTACTGCTGAGTGAATTTGCTAGAAAAGCTTTAGCTGAGCCTCAAGTGAGATGGTTACAAAATCTCTAATGCGGTCAAACCTCGAGTTACAAAGTTAATCAGTTTTGATATTTATTTTGTATGCCAAAACGATCATATGTTAAAGCAAAGGTTCTTATAAGAATGCATTGTATTTAGTGTAAGTTGGTCAACAATCTATAAGAGTAGGTAAAGTTTACAATAGAAATATGAAGTTAGTCTATCTTATAAACTGGCATACTGTAGCTGATGTGTCTTTTTACAGATTTATTAAATTTTTAATTGGACCTTAATTATTACAGCCTCTCCTTTTTACTCATTTCTAACTTTTGTTCCTTTAAATCACATTTCTTCCATGATAACCACTTGGCATCATTTGAAAATCTCCAAAGAAATGATCTAAAGACATTTGCTCTATTTTTTCTATAAATTATTTTTATAATCCTTAAAAAAGAACTAATTGCCTTCCGCCTGTTTTCACACATTTTATCTGTATTTATTTTTAAAGAATGCTTGAAGCACTGTGTAGTAATGTTCAGATAGTATAAAACAAACTTATTCGGAAAAAACTCAAATTTGACATTTTACGTCAAACATTCATTATGTGATCGTAAGTTGAGGTTTGACTGTGTCGCTGTGTCTAACCATCACTTTCCTGTGGCGACACAGTACCAGCTTTCCTGTGGCGACACAGTACCAGCTTTCCTGTGGCGACACAGTACCAGCTTTCCTGTGGCGACACAGTACCAGCTTTCCTGTGGTGACACAGTACCAGCTTTCCTGTGGCGACACAGTACCAACTTTGTGTCTAACCATCACTTTCCTGTGGCGACACAGTACCAGCTTTGTGATTGATTCAGCACCCGCATGAGCCTCCAACACTGCTCTACAGTTTACAACCCTCATGGATACGGTAGGAAGATGTAGTTGTCATGATTATACTATACCTGTATCTGCCTTGCACTTTCTTTCTCTAGAGAGGGACTACTTCTAGTAAATTGTTGCAAGTAGAAAAATCTTTGTCAGAACTAGTTCGATATGTTTTGACCTGCGCTATCCTGTTCAGGGCAGTCTGAACCTGTTCAGGGCAGCACCAAACTTTTTAGGGCAGCATTAAGCTGCTAAGAATAGCACTAACCTGTTCAGGGCCTTACTAACCTGTTCAGGGCATCAATAACCTGTTCAGGGCATTACTAACCTGTTCAGGGCATCAATAACCTGTCCAGGGCATCCCTAACCTATTCAGAGCATCACTAACCTGTTTAGGACATCACTGGCCAACTGACAAGTAATCTAAAAAAGTTGAATCTTCTCTGGCACTAATTGTGTTTGTTGATAGCCTGTGCCATCCACTTTGACGCTGGAAAGATCTATAACTATCACTATACAACTGATGTCTCTCTGAATGAGGCTAACGATCAGAAAGGAGAGGGAGCTCACCGGGCTGTCGGGTACAGCCTTGAGGCAGAGCTGAAGCTAAGCGTCGTCTGGAAGAAGTCCTATGATTATCTTTTTAGACTTGATGTAAGTAGCACTGATCGCTGTTGACAGCGATTAGCTTGTAGCAGTTGATCTTGCTTTATTTATTCTCCCCGTTTCCCTGTTGCCATGGTGAGGCTTCAATAATCCACAGCTAATGTTCTTGCTGCATTAGATGTTAGTTTGGAGTGCTCTGCGAAGTGTAGTTGTTGCTCTCTTTAGTCGCTAGCTCGATCACCCCAAGCAGGTGCCAGCAAGTGAGTCTCCCACAAGTAGTGGAACTCTGCTGTCTCCAAACAGTTCGGAGGGATTGATATGAGTTGAAATTTTTATCTTTCCCACGGACTATTTTATTCTGCTGCAATTGCAATATGTTTCGAGTCATTGACAATGCTACAAGCCATTTGTATTACATTTGATTATTACGTATCACCGATATGATGTTAGAATAAAAGTTAAGTAACAAAGTAAAACTACACATGTCTTTTATTTCTAAAATGCTTGGCATAAATGCTAATTTTAAAAAGACAGAATTTAAAATTTTAATCAGTTTGAGGTTTAATTAAAGGATTTCACAATGAAACAATTTGTCGAATATCACTCATCTAACTATCAATTCATTATTTTCGATTGAACATACTTAACCAACAATCGAGTTAATTTTTATTGTCAAACTCCGCACGAAACGTTAAAAATTTCAAGCAATTTAATAGTCAAGTATATATATTTACGCGTAGTTCAGAGGGTATCAAAGGGTAAGATTCAAATTGAATAATGCGGTGCAAATCTGTTGCTGCTACTAAAAAAACTTTTAATATCTAAGATATAAAAACAGTTATACATAATCTTTACTATTAGATGCAGCATGAAGGGGCGCACACTGTATTACAAGCGGTAAAATAGCAGTGCGTAGAGAAATCAGGCTAAATCTTACCGACCCGCATTCACACTGTCAATAGTTTTATTAGTAGTCATGCAGACAACTCCTGTCATTTATTTTTGCGATTCATCTCCCCCTGTGTCATATTGGCATAAAGGTGATGAGATATAGCGGGTTCGCAGTTGTTTGTGGTGGCCGCTATAGAACTGCTGAATGATCTATTTTCTTGCACAGCAACCTGCTTGTGGTACGATTATTATTTTTGTATGACCTCTAAACAATTGGCCCTGTGTCAGTGTTGTGTAGTTTATAGTTTTCTTCTGACATCTCCTGTATTTCACGTATTTTATGTATCTTAGCTTTCACTTTGTATTAGTAATTAATAAACAATAAAAAATGAATATACAAATAACCAATAACCATGCATAGTTAAACAAGTAATTAAAATAAATTAACAGAATTAAATATAATTGATATTTGATGTTGTATTATTGAAAGTAAGCAGATTTGGGAGCAGACAAATCTGCGCTGACAAAACTGAGCAGACAAAAAGAGGTAAACACTTTTTATACTTAGATAACTCATTACAAGTACGAAGCTTTCCTAAAAAAAGAACAAAAAACATTTTGTTTAAAAAACTTTAATATGTAATTTAATTATTTGGTTTGAAGCTAAATATGATAGCTCTAGATAGATAGAGCAGACAACTTGCAGTTAGAAACTGTTAGTTTTAAACTGAATGTAATGAGTAATTCAACAATGAAAACGGTAACAGGTGCTATTACGCCAGCCTCGTCATTTACTGATGATAAAATGATAACGAAAGGAGGGAAATTATCATAAATAATCTCAACTATTTATTGTCATGACATCTAAGTATTGTATATTTCCTATAAGCTACAACTACCCTGCTTTATATGAAGGCGTTACGTTACGTCTCAGCTTTCACAGCAGACTTTTTCTAGGCAAATTAATTTTTTAGATTACATGAAAAATCAAGTATTGTTTTGTCAGCAGGATTTGTTGCATCCAAAAGCAATCACAAATAAAACCAATCATGGATGTTGTGTCACATGGCAGGCAGTAAATATCAATATCAATGTACATTTTAGGTTTTACTTATGAACTTTGTCCCTTTGACAGGGTCGAGAGGGCCAAGGAGCAGTAATTGATATCGAATTTGCATAGCTTATCAGCTCATTGTTGCTGTCAGCCATATCCAAGACCTGCTTCAAGAGCCTCCTTGCTATACTAATAAGAGCCCCCCTGTTGCACGTGTTTGACCTACTTATTATTTAGTGAAATTTTAGAAGAGATCATTGATTTAAGCTAAAATCGATGTTGAAATATGATTAAAAACTTCTATTTTTCATCTTAGTTTAATCTTCTTGACACTGTTGCAAGCAATCGCAATTCATGATATTGCTGACAGCCCATTCTCTCACATTGTACACCTACCTTCACACACCTCTATCTACAGTCTACTCACTGATGTATAACTCTCTTCTGTCTACTCAGTTGTGCGTTAAAGGATGTGGGGCGTTGGCAAAGTCTACATATTTTACGAAAATGTTTGTATCAAGCAGCCAACTTCCCTTCAACTAGTAGTGATCTCCTCAGAGACTCATTTTAACCTTTTGATAATGTTATTCAAAAGTGGTAAAGGTCAATTGCAAATGTGAATTATAAGTATACTTACCTGTAAGCCTCATGCTAAGGTTGATATATTATTATCTCATCCTTTCCTTTATCCAAGGCTTTTGTAAGACGTGTTGTAAAATAGCCTAAAATTCGCTGTAGTAGCTAATTCTACTACCCATATCGCCCCTAATCTTTTAAATAAGATGCGCAATAATGAGGAATCTTTGTCTAGTATGTGCTGCTGTCTACTTTTCTGAATCATATTATTATTAATGTTGTATTTAAAAGTCTCTAAAATTTATTACTGTTTGATCTTTAATCTTGCTTTGCTCGAATTTGTTTAAATGTTACAAAATGGTGCATGTGAAAGTTCCAATTCTTTTTTTGAAAACAGATACTTTTGCAAGTTTTCACATGCATGCTAATTTACAGTATAAGTAGCAGTTAGGTGTACCTTCGTGCAGAGATAGACTAAGGGCAGTAATTCTGAATTTCACCTTGAAAAATCAAAATATAAAAAAAAGCTATTACTTTATATACAGTTAAACAAATTTAAGCTTTCAAAATGAGATTTCAGTAAATGATCCGACATGTCTCTACATAGCAATTTAGTGCATTTTAATAGATTTCTTATTTTAATTTACGCTCGCATCTTTCCATTTGGCAACAGGTCAATTGGTTTATCACTGCTTATTAGTCTAGCAAATCACATCTTTGCACAGAAGTACAGTGTGAAGACAAATGAAAGGCAGAAAGATGAATTTTAATTTTAAATACAAACTGTCCACAACCTCATTTTAAAAATAGTATTGCTATCCCCTTTAACAATGCTCCACCTAATACATGTTCTCTTAATAGAGAAAATAATTTTAAACACTATTTGTCAAACCCTTTGTTTAATTTGATTGACTAACTGTTGTTCTTTATGATTCTTGCATTATATAACTTTGAAAAAAAAGTTTTATATGAAATTACTGCCAATAAAGTAATGAAAAAAGAAATGAAGTGCTATGTCTATATTTGGATTTGTCTGCTCTTGTTTGCAGGTGGTTAAAAGCACTTTACACAGCGTGTCAAGAAGTGGTGTGAATTCCGATTTCAAAGAACTTAGAAAGTAGGTGAAGCATTTCCACGCCTTGTTAGTCTTAGTTTAGTTCTTAGCCTTAGTTCTTAGCCTTAGTTCTTAGCCTTAGTTAAGATTATTTCACTTGCTTGTTTATTTTTTGATTTAATGCAGCCTTCTTTGACCTTAGCCTTTGGCAATACAGCATAGCCTTAGACTACTTGTGTTAGAAATAGATGTAAAAAAGCAGGACGAATCTTTCATACCTGACACAAGAGGAAGCTTTTTACTATAATATAAGCCATATGTATTTGTCCATTTGAAGCCATGGGTGAATGTTCAGAAAAGAATGCAACACACAAGAGTCAAACTCCGATATTTGGCTTCACAGCCAGATGCACGACACACTGCATCACTCAGCCACCTCACTTCATTTTGCAAAAGCTGTGAACAAAGCTATTACACCGCAATATCTCGCACACCAGACTGCCAGGGTATTAGTAATAATAAGGTTTCACCCAGTAGTCATAGTATATAGGGAAAAGAGTGTCAGCCATTTTGGTTCTGATTTTTGTGTCAAAGTTTTAACCCTTTGAACCCTGTCTGTCCTTGTCAATGTGTGTCAGTAACTGGGGGCAATTTGTCCAGTAATCCAAAGTTTTTAAACTTTCATTAAATATATCTAAATGTACTCGTAATACAATGATATTTGGTAAAGCGCTATGAAAAATGTTTTGCAACCCACAGTGAATGTCACTATGCAGGCTAAAACCTTAAAAATTCATGCGATTTTAAAAACCCGTAAAAATATTTACAGTAGCATCATATTCATTGAGCACACATTTATTATCATTTCATGACTCAAATTTGGCTGGAAAATTATAGTTAGCGTCATATAATTCTTCATTTGCATCAAAATCATCCATGACCTACCAGAAAATGAGTTGTATCAATTATTTCGCGATACCATTTTAATAAAAATTGTTATCATGATGAAGGAAGTAGTTAAAGATATCTGAAAATGGTCAAAAATGGAAGTGAAATTTTTGACTTAATGCACTGTGCAAGAATGAATTTGATTGGTTTACGCTGTTGCTTTGAAACTGCCATTGTAAACAGAACCACATGAATGTCGCTATTTTGGCTGTCAGGGTTGCTGACACACCCTAAGCAATGCTGGAATACCAGCCATTAGGGTTCAAGAGACTAAAGCTCGGCATTGTTGGTGCACACCAAAGATTCATGGGCTGCTTGATGAGGAAATGTGGGAATGAGTAAAACCTTAACGCAATCAGTGATAAATCAGCCTTGACTTGTCGTACTTGCATATCACTTGAGTCTAGGAAACAAGCCATATTACAAAATGCCACGTGTTCAGCCACAAAGGTTGGTTCTAATGTAAGAATGATGCAATGATCAGCTATATTTGATAGCGGAGTCAAAACTTGTTGATTGAGCTGAGGTATTTTGACATCAGTTAGTTTTATCCATTGCCTCTAGAAGGATTTCACCGCTTTATTATGACGACTCAATGAGTTGGCATCTGTACATTCAATGAATAAATTTATACAGAGTAGATGGGCTTATAATGTAAATTCCACTTGACCTACATAATATATGTAAAGTTTTTGATTCGTATGAACTAGGAAATTCCGTGTTACGTAAAACATCAAGTCAGTGCAAGTTCTGAAATTTGATTTGAATAACGAGAGTCGTGTAGTTAGTCTTATAAATAACGTTTTAATTTTGTCAAACTTCGGAGAGAAAACAAGGTATGGGGTATCTTTGATATACATACTAGTACCCTCACAGTCCAGTGTGTCATGAGAGATTGTCAGGTTTGTCGATACAGCAAAAAGAATAAGTAGCTGCACAAGTATTCAGTAATACTTAAAGATGGTAGATTGATGCAGGTGTTAGTCAGTCTACCAATCTTAATGCCATTATATAAAGTATCATCAACATCAATCATTTTATCCTAATTTCTAACCCTGACTCCAGACAGACAGACAGACACCATTCTTATGATAGTAAATAAATACTTTTATTTTACTTTATTTTGGACATATATTACAATATTTTTTCTTCTCGCCATCTTTCCCTAATGTCTAGAAAAAAGTGTAAAATAATTGACATAAATTGACATTACAAAATAGCTTACGCTCCCCTTAACTTAATGTAAAATTACTGTAATCAGGAACACTTAACCAAGTGTAAGTGATAAGGAAAAGAGGAAAGATGTTGATACAAACCAATAATACCAGTTACTGTATGATTTTTAAATTCAAGTTGTTTAGTATTTCCTTTTTTAACAGCCAAAGGAGTGAGTTTGAAATGATCTTGGAACAAATTAGTTAATTTGCATGTACGTATACATGTACATGTACATGTGCTTCTCGTTTCATACAACATGAAATCCCTATAATGTTAACATTTTTGCAACCGATTATTTACGTTTTAGAATGGCCTATTGTAACTCGTATGTTAAGTATTCTAATGAACTCTGTACAAGTACTCTATGGTAACATAAGAAAACTACTCAAACAATACTCTCACCATTTATGTGCTGTTATATAGATGTTGGGAGCTGCGGAATGTTTGTCATATTTTCATCCAAGGAATTAGTCCAACTTAACTCTATTAAAGTTTTATTTGGCTAGCCATAGTTTACCTGACATGTCTGTCTACTAAATTGCTTGCTACTCATGATCACCTCGTCAAAGCTATTCGGTTACCCACGTTATAGAAGCAGTTCAGACTCATTGATGATAAATGACGTTCCATGGTAAGATATAATATTTTAAAAGTTTCTTGGCCCCATTAATTTAGTTTTAATATAACACTGATTGTAGCAGTTAATTTATTTTTCATGTTTATTTAAAGATTGGTAAACAATTGACTTGTTAAGCCAAATTCCTACATAAAGCTACAGTAATACGGGGCATCCCTAAGTTACGATTACCTTGTTATACGATTCTTTTGCCTTAAGACAAAATAACAAAATAATGCCAAATTGGAATAACAAATATGCCGACATGCTATTTGTCAAAACCTCTCACACAACGCAGGAAAGAGACGCAAAGCACGATCTCTCCCAGTTTGGCATTGTTTGCTATTAGTTATTGTGAAAATTAAATCGGAAACATATAGGTGATGAAATTTTAAAGGGTTTGCATTAGATATTTGCTATGGGTTTCTATACCCCTCAGTACAAAATTTTCGCCTTGCAATACCAACACTGGAACTAATAACAATCATATGGCAAGGGTCCTCGTAGTGCTTTTTTATATATTATGGTGTTGTTAACTCCTCCCTTCAACACTTATATTTGACCATAATTATCTGTAGAGTCTCTTGCAGTTCAGGCAGGTGCAGTACTACAGACAGTTAGAGACCAGTTTATTATAATCCACGCAACCACATGAACCTTGCTTTTTAGCTGTTGTGCACTTTATGGTACATTTGGGTTTCAAATGACAAGCTCATAAATTGTGAGTTATCTTCTCTATGTTACTTTTAACCAAAAAGCGATCACATTGACACCACTCTATTGACTAAAGGAACACCTTTGAATGAATATAATAACAACATTTTGAGCATTTACAACAAATGTTGTTTTATGATAAGCGATCGGTTATCATCCCGTACAAAGGTTAGTTATTAATGAAGATCTCAGGCTATGTTTCCTAATGGTGAGTCAGAGAAACCCAAATGTACAAATATAATGATTGTGTACCCTTCATTACAATTATTTCCTTGATTATTTTACAACTGTGATGGGAGTCGGGTGCTATACACAGACCTCGCCCATAAAAGAAACTCAAATGCACTGTTAGTTTCGGTTTCACAAAAGCCAAGGCATACGTAAAACATGGGCTAGTGTATTCAAATAGCTTTGTTTCCTTTGGTAGAAGTGTGTCAATTAGAAATGTTGATAAACTTTGAAGTTATCTCCCTTGATTCATTGTTCCAGATACCCCGTGTTCTTTCACTGGTCTGGAGATGGTAAAATAGGCAGAGTCTACCTGCCCATGGATGAGTCGACCATAGCAGCCAATATCAAGAAGGGAATTATCAGCATGCTGCAGCTGCAGACAGTCGATGGCGAACGAACTGAGGTTTTTGTTCTCTAGTTTGTTACATTTAGTTTGGGCGCTCAGGTCTTCATAACTATGAAGGGTCTAGGATTTTTCATCTAAAAACCTGTTATATGCAAGTTTGTACAAAAGGTTTGTACGCAAGTCTAAAATAGATCGTATGAAATACGGAAAAATAAATATGCAAATAGGTTAAAATACTTTCATAAAAAGATGTTCCATAGATTTAACTCTAACCTCCTGTTACAAACCTAGTATCAGGATTGTATAAAATTAAATTTTTTAATTTCCTTTATTACTTTGCTGTAATTTTCTGACCCTTTTTCATTCATGTCACTTTTAATGTAACTACAATCTCTGAGGCACAAAAAATGTGATTATTGTTATACATTTTACATGTTCAAATAAGTTGAGCAAAGAGCAAATAAAATCACTCTTGAAGACACTTTCCACAGCGATGATAAAAAATTGAGCTCACACACACTTACATTTTCATGCATAAATAGCCTGGGCTCAGGTTCACAGAATTATGTCCATATGCATATAAAGAGGGCTGAGAGTATTCTGCATGCGCCAACACATCAACAAGGCGGGCTATTCATCTCTGTAATACAACTACATGAAAATCAAACCTCATCTTTGAGGCCTTTCTTCAGCAAGTTACGCTGTTGTTAGTGCCTCTGCGTTTGCCGATCGATTGTGTTTGGCTGAAAAAATGTACCGCTGTAATAGTGATGTTTGTCTTGCCTTCTGGTTTAACCAAGTAGTTGCTGTATTGTAACGCTTCTTTTGATCTGAACTGTGAAACTGGCATTCGCCGTTGTCTCCCCTGCCCTGCGACTGTCAAATTATTTCGCATAGTTTGGCATGGCTCAGGTATGTTATGTCATTATAAGTTAGATTATTGTTTTACAAATAAAAACAGCTCAATTTTCAAGAGTCTTTGGTAAAGAAAATTTTTGCAGAGCAGAAGTTAGTTTAAAAATTTATTATAAGAAAGTATGGCTGTTTATGCTGTTGTAGAGAGCAGCTTATGAGGTTATGATGTTGAATTGCTACCTTGTTGTAGGTTGATGCCTCTGGGGAGTGCTATGTGGAATATCAGATAATTGGCAACAAGGTTACTAAAAAGAAGTCCAATTGCAAAAATCTGGAAAAGTCTGGACAGTATTCCCCAGCCAACAAGGTAACACGAGTAGATAAATCTTCATTAGTTTTCAGATAATCTTCCAATGCAATGAAATTAAAAGTGATTGTCGCTACCTCATCATAGAATCTTTTGTTGTAACCAATCAGAACGTGAGCTCAAGAAAAGGCTAAAAAAGTTAAGATATTAGTTGCAAAATTAGTTTGCAATATTTAGAGCAAGCATTGGACAACCTGGCATGTTGACAGAACCAATAATGTAATAATTTAAGCGGTGTTAGACGACAGGTAGTGTAATGGTTATATTGGCAGAGTTCCTTTCTTTGTATAATTACATCTATAGAAATAACTCTGATAGGAACTGAGAATTATTTCACCTCTTTTTTATTAAATTATTAACTATTATTATTTTTGAACTCAGAATATTTAATAAACCACTGTGATGTTAGTTAGTTGTAAATCAAAGCACTTGGTATGGACTATTCAACATTGCTCTCAACTCATCATGTAAACTTCAATAAAATTGTGTTTCTAATTATTTATGTTTCTAATTCATTTATTTATAATGTATTTTATAATTTATTGATCACTGCAACACCTTCATTGCGCGTCTATGATCTGCCCAAATGCATGATATAGTAACTCTATGCTGCATTTCTATTTTAAAGATACGCTATGTACTCAAGTAACTTTTGTGATAGATTTACGCAGATTGTGCGTGGAACTATACGTTAATTGAGAGTTTTTATCTCTTGCCACAGCTAACAGCTTGTCATTTAGCAATGACTGAAGATTAATCCATAAAACCAGGTTAACTCTTTGAAACTCAATTACTGTGTATATCATCTCTACTTATATCATGTTAAATTTGTTAACTTAGTAGCGTAACTATTATTCATGTGTGGTTTATGTAGCCTGTCTTGACAAGCTGTTGTTATTGCGTAGTTGTCCCCCCGTCGAGCGGCGAGCAACAACAGCTTGTCACAAGACGTACTGCACCTGATGCATCAGCTGCACTTATAAGGAGTTGTTCTCTTCCGTCTACGCGGCTGGGCCGCGATGTTATGTCGGTCGCTCCATTGGTAATCATAACAGATTTCCCCAAAAATTTCTGTAGAAAAAAACAAGATTACAACGTTTAACCAAAGACCAGTTTCTGCGATAAACTTTAGTAGAACTTAAGAATAAAATAAACTCAAAATAAAATCCATAAGAACAAATAAAACTGACTGATACAAAAATAGAAATAAAACTGACTGAGCGCACAAATAACGACATGTTTAGTCGCTGTTGTTGCCTAAGTTCTCAAATTCTAATAAAGTTTACTGGAGAGAGGGGTCGCCAGTTAAACGTTCTTATTTTAATTTTTCTACATAAATTTTTGCGTGAAATCCGTTATGATTACCAATGGAGCGACCTGAATAACATCGCAGCCAAGCCGCATAGACGGAAGAGAACAACTCCCTATAAGTGCAGCTGATGCATCAGGTGCAGTACGTCTTGTGACAAGCTGTTGTTGCTCGCCGCTCGACGGGGGGACAACTACGCAAAAACAACAGCTTGTCAAGACAGGCTAGGTTTATGGGACTGCCTATCATAATCATCATCTCTGGTGAACAGCTAATAAATCATCCTTGATAGTTTGACCGTTGAATAATCGTGATTTGGACAAAAAAACTGAAAGTTATATTAGAGCGACTTTTTTTTAAGTTATGCACTCAGGTATTTACTTGTTTCTCTGTTCTATACTTTAGGCGTTTGACTCGAGCCAGCTAAGCATCACTAGTACAACATTTGAGTTCGCTAATGATATTATTACTTATGCTGAGGCTGTTGATAAGCAGGTCGTATTTCTTAATGGAGATCGAGCGGTCGACATGGTCGCCAAGGCAAGGTGAGTTTCACAAAAACCTTACTATAAAATCTTTGACACAATGTTATAATGTGTATTACAGTAGCTTGAAGGTCAATTTAGTAGTGACCGTGCTTTATTGTTTTTGCTCTTGCTGTCCTTACTCACCAACAACGCTAGGATTGTCCGCATCAGCATTCTTCTCGGCTTATTTTAACGAGACACCTAAGCGTTAGATTTATTAATACCAAAATCCTAATACTCTACGTAGGAATAGTTGAATATTTAATATTTTTTTCAAATTTCAAGTTGCATTCCTTTGCAGGCAGGTGCTAAAGCTTGGAGATGTGACGAAGGGAGCCACAACAGTACAGGCCGGAGGCGTAGAAGAGGCTGTGGAGGCCGTGGATCCGGGTAAATGATAGCCTCTGCAGCAATTAAGTATTGGAGACAAACCAAGTCATCATTGCAGATATAGAGTATTAATATAGATTATAGATATAGACTATAGACATGAACTATAGATATGGATTTAAATTACACATATAGATTATTGATATATATTATGGATATAGAATTTATACAGATTATAGATATAGATTATGTAGATTTAGATTATGTATGTATAGATTATGTAGATACATATTATATAGATATCGTTTATAGATGCAAATTGTAGATGTATAGATTATACATACATGTATATAGATTATAGGTTGTAGATATCGATTGCATATGTAAATTATATCTATATTTATATAAATTATAGATGAAAGAATTGTTATTTGCTGCCATTGAAGTTATATAAAAGTGTATGACTTCTGTGTGCGTTCATCTGGGCACAATGCTAATGCCAGAAGACAAGCAATATTTCCTGAAATACAAAAATGAAGCTCAAATAAAAACTATAAAACTAAAAATAATATTGGAGAGGTCAAGGTTGGTTGTTAGATGAAAACCTCATACTTTTAAGGATCATAAACACTAGGTGACCTCACAGATCTAAGCATATATTTAAGAATGTCAGAAATAAGTACTATATATAACTAATAAAATATTAAATTATTATTAAATTATAAATAATAATAAATATATAAATGAATATATAGCTAGCAGCTTTGCCTTTCTCTTTAGAAGCTGAATATGATCTTATTGGAATGCTACTTGGGACGGATGTTGACTCAGCAACCTGCTTGTTGGACTGTGTCTCTGTAAGTAAAATCCTACCTGCATGAGGAATATCCAGTGTGGTGAAGCTATATTTCAATTGACTTGAAATCTACAAGAGTTGTCTTATTTTTCTTGCAGCTGAGCGATGCAATAAAAGAGCTACAGGAAGACTTGCAGGTTACTAAAGTAGCAAAACTTGAATCACCAAAAGCATTCCTCAAGCTTATCCCAATAGTTCGACAGTCAAGCAAGGACAACATAAAGCAAGCTCTGGCTGACAACAAAAACATTGTGTATGTCCAGCATTAGTACCTCCTACCACTTGTCAGCTCTCCCTTCAATAGATTTAGCATAATGTATAACATTACCTTTAAGGGTGGTTGCATCTTAGTAAATACTAGTAAAGTTCTTATTTATTAAGAATGAAAGTCAGCTATTTGGGGGCTAGTATTTACCTCCTAGTGAGTATCTACCTCTCATAGTAGATACTCACTTTGCCCTCTGAAATACAAAACATTTTCATGCAGGAGTTAATCTTTGCAAATCTTGTCATATGATATATTTACAGACTACAGCTGTTGGATGTAGTAGCCGCTGCCCAGACAGACTCTGCTGTCTATGCAGCTATGGAGTATTTGGAAGGTGAGACCGACTATAGAGTTGCTGAGAGATTCATCATGGCTTCCAGTTTTGCCTCCCACCCCAGAGAAAGTCTTCTCAAAGCATTGCTGGTAAGATGGTGTCATCATTTGACTAACAAAATGGTGTTTCACTTCCTGTGCAGATGATTTGCTTGTTAGTGCTGCTAGTAGTCAACTCACTGTTCTACTAAACCGCTGCTGCCGGTCTCTCAGGTCATCCTTTCCAGAGTTGCATGCAGTTGCTATCGTAAATTATAAAACTACACCTCAATTTACACTACAATTTACACATCTACACCACGTTTTATTTTAAACTATATTCCTTCTTTCTTTGTTACAGTTAAACAAAGAAGTTATATATGCTTGAAGAAAAGTATTATTGTTTTTGTTTTATTAGAAGCGAGTACCTGTTTGAAATTGTCATAATTGTTTCTTCTTCAAGTCAGAAAACCAGTCATAACTAGTTGCTAAAATTTCCAAATATTATAGAAACACATTATTTGAAATTTTTATGTTATGAAGAATTTAACGATATATAGTTCAGTTTAATTCTATAAGTTTACCTTGTTAAATCTATGTAAGAAAGAAGGCAGCAACGGGTTTTCAAAAGCATTGACACTGGTTCAACATGTTGCTGTTTGAACAGAATTCTCACGTCTCAGGCTAACTCTGCTGCTGGTGATGAAAAGACCTTTGCACCTTTAACATATAGTGCAACAGAGTAAATATAGAGGGGACCTTCGAAAATTATTAAATTTAAATAATTGGCAAATATACCACCCTGGTGATGCTTTGCTTCATTTTAAGTGTTGTGAAAAAAACGTCAGTAAATCTCTGGTTTAGTTAGGAACCAAGGCTCTCAGAGCGAGTGAGGCTGCATGCTGTTTCTTATATTTAGGGTCTGTTCAGAGAGAAGACTTCCAGCCCAGAGTTGCATCAATCTATTGCACTAGCCTTAGGAGCTGTAACGCGGTCTTACTGCAAAGTGGGCGAGCAATGCTCTTCTCAGGTAGGTTTCCCAAGTCTATCCTTTTAGCCTGAGCTCAAGAATATTAGTCGCCTTTTTTATTTGGCATCCAGCATAGGTTTGAGATAAATAGTATGTTTCATGTTACCATGTTTGTACTTGAGCCATCAAAATTATTTCTTGTCCTTTATAGCTGCTTTTTCAATTTTTGGGCTTCTGCAATTCACTTGCTATCATTGCATTATGGGAATCTTTAGAGATTTCTACTATGTGACTTCATTAGCTAGAGTTTAAAATGTAGCCATCTGTTGCAGGTTGTACAGGATATCGAGAAGACTCTCATCTCATCCCTTAATGAAGCAAAGGATTCAAGTGATTCACTCAAAGTAGTGAGGGCCATGCGGAATGCTCGACTTCACGGTACAACCAAGTCGCTCATAAAGCTAGTTAAAACAGCTAATGACAGTGCTGTCGTATCTGCTGCTGTGCAGGCATTGGCAGCACTCACCGAGGACTCTACTTCTGTCGAGGCAAGTTTTCTGTTTAAAATTTCTAAACACTTATGAGAGATGAATTAGTAGGGATCACATATAAAACGTATCAGCTCTCAAAAAAGCCAAGTAGTACTTGAGACAAGTAGTAACTTAGTAACATGACTAAAGAATGCACTGGGCAGCAGCCAAAACAAATTTACTTGCAAAAACTACCACAGCACTTTCTAAAAACACGCTGCAGACTGGTTAGAGACAGTTTAGACATGGCCATGTCTAGTATCTAAGCTGTTTTGAGCAAGTCGTAAAGTCAACAGCACAATGTGTAGTTACTGGATAGAGAAAATAGTATTCGTTGTGGCCAATGATGCTTTTGATTAGACATGTGGGATTTATTGACAAACACAGATTTATTGACAGACACACCGCCTGATCTGTTTCTCAACTTTATGAAAATTCTAGGTGAATGCCTGGCGTTGCATGAGTGATAACAAATGTTTTGCGCAGAAATTCTATTTTTAATCAGCATATACAACATCTACCATTCTACATTTTTGAAGGAAGGTGTCTGTTTATTTCTGTTTACTGTGTTTATTTCTGTGTAATTCATTTCATATCGACTGCAGTGCCTACCACAGATCTATACTGATTGCGATATTCTTGTTGGCTACATGAGTTTAAGAATTTTTTCGTACATTTAAATTTAGGAAATACATAAGTGTCTCATAAATCACATACACACAAACTAAATGAGAAAAACACACATGTTCAATAAAAAAGTAGGTAGAATTTATTAAATTGTCAGCCCATAAATGGCATCATAAAATGAGTAGATTTTCTTGGTGTCACACCTGATTTTAATATTAAATTCTATGAGTCAGAGTGAAAAGGTGAGTTGCCTCTCCATTGTCACAATATTATAAATTGTTATTAACTCGCCTCTGCTCATGTCGTGTGTCTACTCAAACTTGGGGTTTGAAAAATTTTTTCCATAAGATATCAATTTTTTTCGCACTTTCCAATAACAATATGCTCTCTATAACTAACACGTACTGCAGGTACTAGACACAATGAGCCGTATATACCATCAGAGTGACCGCCTTTATGACAGCAGTATCCGATCGGCAGCGCTTGCTGTTCTACTCTCAGTTAGACCATCCGTCCAGGAAATACGTAATGTTATGCTCTCTACTGTTAATCAGACAGACAAGCACCTGTCGACATATGTCCAAGGTGCTATGAAAGACCTTGCTAAACAGCAGCCGTCGTTCAGGTAAGTCACACTCACCTCTCAACTGTCTTCATTTCCATGATTTACCCCTGTTTACTGTGAGAAACTGTGGTTGGTTTATTTTAGTACAAAGTTCATGGAGGCTTTGAATGACACGAGAATCAGGAACTATTATAGCCTTAGTCCAGGAGGAAAGGCAAATGCGCTGACTAGTCTCCTTGGCAGTGAGTATTCATGTTTGAGTGCAGCGTGTGCAGCACAGCTTCGCAGATGTTTACAGCTTTGAATTCATCTCTGATGTAAAAAGGTAGTTTTGTCATTTCATTTGCTGCACAGGGATTTTAAGCCATATCGATTGCTAGACTCTGGCGGTAATCTTGCACAGCAAAACACTTGCGACACTAGGCTCGGTGGCTTCCGTTCACATAAAGCTGCATCGCTAATAATGGCATAAAAATTTTTGCTCACCATGCCATTTTAATAATGCTGTCCTTCACCTGTACAGTGCATTTCGGGAAGGTTTTGCCTGCGGCTCTTCGCAAAAATTTACACAGCACTAAACTCCTGCCTTACCGCCGGCAACTACCGGCGGTCCCCGGCGGTAGCCGGCGCGTAGGTTACTATTTCACCGCTAATAGCCTGCGGTGCTGTCGCCAATGCTTTGTGGCGTATATGGGAACCAGGCTTAAGTGAATCCGTTACTGTAAAGTTAAATGGTTTAAAATTTTACATTTTCTATTTTAAACCTTTGAACACTGGCCGTTCTTGTCAATGCGTGTCTGTAAGCCTGGGCAATTTGTCCAGCGTTACGAAGTTTTTAAACGTTTATTAAATATAGCCAAACGTGCTCATAATACAATGATATTTGGTAAAACACTTGTAAAATAGTTGGGCAACCCACAGAAAATCTCATCAAACAGATAAAAACAGTATTTTATATTATTTGGGCTAAGACTGTAAAGGCTAAGACTGTAAAGGTTCGTACGATTTAAAAAACTCGTAAAAAACATTTAAATTAGTGTCATATCCATTGAGCATGTTAATCATCATTACAATGACTCTAAATATACTGGAAAATTATAGTTAGTATCATAAAATTGTTCATTTGCATTACAACCGTTTATAACCCACCAATGAACGAGTCGTATCGACTTTTTTGCAATATAATTCTAATTAATTTTCTTATTATAACAAAGGATGTACATCGAATTATTTGAAAACTGTTAAAAATGGAAGTAAAATTTCTGGTCTAACATAATCTGCAAGAACTAATTTGATCGGTTTACGCTGTTACTTAGAAACAGGCCATGAAGTGAAACATGAACTTTTCATTACTGTTATACTCGATTACACATTGTGCCATAAAAGTACTCACTCACCACCTATATACTCTGTTCAACTGTCAGATTTAATTCGTTTTAAATATGTCAAAATTAGAAGTTGTCTGGTTGCTAAGTAAGCAGCTCCACTTCAACCATCTATTAGCATTACATTAGTTTAGTGCTAAATATTGTCTATTTGGAAAAAGTTTTGCAAGTTTCCTTCAAACATATTATCAATGCTAGCCTGGTTGTTGACCTATATGAGGCTCTGTCTCATCACTAATAGCAAATACATTATGATGAGTTTAGAGGTCATCAAGCAAGGGCGCTGCAGGGTCAAGAGTGCTGCATATAATGTAGGTGCACACTTTTTATTGGCAATTTTATTTATCTTCCGAACTAGTTTTTCTTTCAAAAAAATTGACACGATTATCTAATCTTGTTTGGCTATCTTTGATTGAACACAGGCTATGCCTGTCTTTATTAATATACTCTTAATCACAGGCTCACTGATTCATGAGTATGTACTACTGTTGGGAAAAGAGATGATAACTCTTTATGTGAATACCCGTGTCTGTTAGAACTCATAAGATTTTTTCAAGTATTTACACAAGTTTGATGAAAACAACCAAAATTCAACTAAGACTAAACTGCATGTTCCTTTGTTGACTCGAGCGCATATCCTAAGTTCCTAAGAGGTGGCGCCTGAGGATCCCTTGAAATGAATCATGGCAGATTAAATATAAATGTACAGCTGCGCAGGTTGATAAAACAAATTGACAGGCAGAATTAAAAAATCGAATTGAAATCTTTAAAACTTGAGGAAATTATGTGTGAGAGCAAAGCGTCCACAGTTATACCAGTAGTAACACACTTGGACTAAACAGAATAAAATAAGGAATGGAGAGGTAATAATATATCAATTGCTTTACTTTAGAGGTCTTGGCATCTGCCTGCACAACAATAAACAGAACAAACTCCTCATATTATACTGTTTTATGTATAGTGTTTTCCTATTGGTTTAATTGTGAATGCTTTGGTTTCAAACCTCATTTCCTTAAATTCAAAGGAACTCAACTTTTTTTCCTAGTGATGCCTTTCACTATGAGGCATATTCTACAGTTTCATGGGTAACAAATGTAGAAAATTAGCCTGTAGCTTCGTGTCTATTGCTGCAGAGTCGGAGTACACAGACGTGTCCTACAGGCTGTTTATGCAGAATGCTCAGACAGGTATAATGAAAAAGAGCGGAATGCAGGTGAATCTACAGGCTGGGGTCCTCAAGCAGCCCCTCATACTGGTAAGAACTCAGTGTTCAGTTTTAGGGCGCACTTGTTTCTGTTGAAGCTGCAAATTAGTGCTGCACTTTTTTGTTCTTTGTAAAAAAATTTAAATTTGCTCCATAGATACAGGGAATTGGCGAGGTCAGGTCAGGCTATGTGAACCTGCTGCCGGTGATACATGCAATTTGGTACCGTACCACTGGGTTGTGTGTTGAGCTGACAGTGAATAAACTGTCAACCCCCATATAAATGGGGAGGGTGAACTGGACCCCCTTACAAAGAAAAAAATAACATCTGTAAAAGCCCTGCGCTATTCTAGTGATGCACTGACGCAGCATCTATAGGGCGAGGATAAACAAACTTATCTATTGGCCAGTCACTGCAACAGAATGGAAATGCATGTCTTGACCTATTTTTCTTCGCTGGATACCATTTATTTTCTATCGAGGAGTGAAGCTGGTCCAGAGAAAGCCAGAAATCCCTTCAACATTCTCATGCAGCTATATGGAACAACCACCATAGACAAACAACGATAGACATACAACGATAGACATACAACCATAGACATACAACCATAGACAAACAACCATAGATAAACAACTATAGACAAACAACCATAAATAAACAACCATAGATAAACAACCATAGACAAACAACCATAGACAAACAACCATAGACAAACAACCATAGACAAACAACCATAGACATACAACCATAGACATACAACTATAAACATACAACCATAGACATACAACCATAGACATACAACCATAGACATACAGCCATAGACATACTGTACAACCACAGACATACATCAATAGACATACAACCATAGACATACAACCATAGACATACAACCATAGATTATCTTAGTCTGAGAGAGAACATTTTTAACCACCTCGGTGCTGTCGAAATCTCATTGCTGATCTGTATTAACTTCTTGCAGTTCAGCATCTATGCTCAGGGAATGGAGTCTTTTGTGGACTCTAGCGCAGTTCCTAAAGGAATGGAGCCAGAAGATCCATCAGCCGGGCTCTCACTAGACCTCCTCGACGTCTTGCTGAGACCTGTGGAATTTTTCAGGGGTCAGGCTGCACTCATGTCTGCAGTGTGGAATGCTCCCTCACAACCTGTCACAGCTCTAGCTGTGAGTTTAATATTATCCATTCTCTATAGCACCTGCTTACATTGTCACTACATTATTCTTTAGTAAATAAGGTTAGGAATTGTCCTACCCTCTGCAAAGTTGCTTACCATGTTTTTGGAACGAAAATAACAACTGTATTCAGAATAACTTCTGCACATCACATCTCACTTATTACAAAGAATTATCGAAACTTTATCTGCAACTTTTTCCATTTTCGGTCGATTTAATTACTAGGCTGCAAAACATCACATCTCTGTAGAATATTCCCTAAGTTATGCCATTGCTTTCTTATTTAATACATGGAATGATAGTAGTTGTTCTGAAAGCATCTTCTACCTAGAAGCTGCTTAATAAGATTGGCTCAGTGCACACTCTCAGTTTCTCATACACTTCTGTATGGTTAGTTAATCTTTTGTCAGAACTTGGCTGATAGCCGGCTATGCAATTTTTACCTGTTGCACTTACAGATGAATGTTATTACGCAAGACAAAAGTCAAACTATATATCTTCAAAATGGGGTGGTTCTTCAGCACAACCTTCTCGGTGCTGCTTCCATAGAGATCTCTGGCTTCATTAGCATTAGCCTTTGGAACCAAGATGCCCATTCCGTCCTTAAAAACAGGTAAATGAGATTATTTGCTACTCGTAACATTCATTACCACAATATGAGATGGTTAACAATGGTTAACAATGGTTAATCATTGTTAACCATTGCTATATCAATTTTTATACCATTGCTAACAATTCTTAACAATGGTTAACCATTGTTAACAATAGTTATATCAATTGTTATACCATTGTTAACAATAGTTAACAATGGTTAACCATTGTTATATTAATTGTTATACCATTGTTATATTAATTTTTATACCATGGTTATATTAATTGTTATACCATTGTTAACAATGGTTAACAGCTGTTAACAATTGTTAACAATGGTTAACAATTTTTAACCATTTTTAACAATTATCAACCATTGTTAACATCAAACGCTCTGCATTGTTGAATAATGACCTGAAAACAAAGAGCGATGTTTATGTTTTCATATTGGCGTTTGTGGGGAAGTAATTCACATTCAAAATTTGTTTATCTGATTGCAGTGGTGCCACGGTTGTAACAGGAAATCTTGGTATAGCAAACAACAACTACTTGTCAGCAAGTGTCAATTTTGATCTCAGTGCTGCAGCATTCATAGATTTCATCACCGATGTTAATTTTTATGTAACTCCTCCCCAACTCTGCCTCAGGATGAGCTTAGACCCCTTTACAGTCAGGTATCTGTCACACCATTTCTAAATTTAAAGGTTGACTTGCAACGAAATTCATATTACAGTTATTTGGTATCAAAAGTTTCACCATGCCTTACTCTGCTGTGTTGTAGGTGCAAAATATGTGGAAATGTGATTAAAAGCTCATAAAAGCTCAAAAACGAACAGTTAAACGCAGCCATCACGGGAACGCCGTAGTTTGGAATCAGTTTATTTCTCTGACATACTCAAACAATTTAGTTATTGTTTTGACATGTGATGTTATTACATGAATTGAAAGGCCAATAAAAGGCTCAGTATAAAACGCTTATGACAAATAATTCAAGGTTTCACCGAAAAGCCTGTATCAAATATAGATGCTCGCTACTTTACAGTTCTGTTTCGGCTTGGTCTAATCGTTTAGTTGTAATCTGATCATGTGATCCATACTTTCTGACGCATTTTCACCAAATATCACAGTTGACCAACAGGCTCCTCATATTTAGCGGATGATGATATGCACTCCTTCGAGCAAAGGTTAAAGAATTAAACAAAATTTTGCGGTGGGTTTTAAGATATCAGCGCTCAAAGTGACAGCATTGCAATAATAATGTAATAGAAGCGTAAGAACAATAGACATGGTTTTATCGAATGCGTGAAGTATATTTGTGAAACTATTTCGACGAATAAGGTTGCATGAAAGTGTAAACAGAAGCTATCTTTTTCAGCTACGTCCCATTTGAGCCGTTGTGGAAAGAGATTCTTATCTATGGCGGTTTCGGGATGGCTGCAATTAACTGTTCGTTTTGGAGCTTTTAAGAGCTTGTAATGACATTTCCACACACTTTGCACCTACAACACAGCAGAGTAATACATGGTGAATCTTTTGATACCAAATAACTAATGTGAATTTGTTACAAGTCAACCTTTAAGTTTGTTTTGTTCCGAATCGTGTACCAATCATATGTATGCTGTGTTAGCACGCCCTTATCTATCACAGACCAAGTTAATCTATCACAGACCAAGTTAATCCGCTCTATTTTAGACAAAATTGGAGAAAAATAGAAAAGGCTGTAGGCTTTTCTAAGAAAGCCACTTATACAATGAAGAGATCACTGCCAGTCTCCGGAGGGTCCTACCTGCTCAGCCCAGAGAACTCTAGAGAGTGTACAAAATTGCTTGAAAAGTAGTTAATCTAATTACTAACTTTTTAGTTTCATTTTGCTCAAACAACAAAAATCATGCAGAATGCAGCCATCCATTTTCTGTAGTGATGCGAGTGATTATTTGGTCTTTAGATTGACGGCTAGTTTTAATTATTTATATTGCAATAAAAGGAGACTCGGTGAGTGACAAGCAGTCGGTGTGGATCTTTAATGAAAGCTTGAAGTACTGTAATTCAGTTGCTTGGTAAATCCAACAATTCTGTCCTTATAACAACAGCCTCATAAGAAATAGTATAAAAAGTTGACTTATTCTTACTGAATAAGTTACTAGCAAGCGTGGGTGTGATGTAAGCAGTACTCGTGCCAGGATAATACATTTTGTCTCAAAATTAAAATCATATAGTTGACTGTAATGTCTAGTTGTAAAGAAGCCCTGTTGTACACCAGTCAAGTCCACTTGTTACAGAGCTGTTCTCTGTGGGTCAATTTTTATATAGAAACTAAAAAAACATGCTGTAATTTGGAGCTAGATATTATTCTGACTGTACATGAACAACATGTTTTTTTTAAAGCATGCCAAGCTTTAGAAACCTTGCATCCACAAAGTGTAAAATATATTATTTACTATATAAGCCAAGGCAGTCTCTTTTTCTGCTAGCTTAACAGATTTTTGCGGCGATAAATTTAATCCTTTCAAGGTCAGAGCTACGCTGCTGTTGCCTATATATATTTTACATTTTCCTTCGGATGAATTATCATTAATGCCGGCAGTCTCAGCAATTTTTTTATAAAGTTTTTCAGATACACTGAAGTACCAGGCTAGGTTAAACAATTAACTTCTCTTATTATGAAATACTAACGTGATACTAATAGGTATTTCGAAGGTGCCGCTTTCAAAGTTTTAAAGAAAAACCATCGAGCTTTATAGTTGGAAAACGGACATGAGGTTTTCATATATGTTGTTAGCGTTTTAAAGTTAGAACATGTCATAACAACCGCTGCTATTACAATGTATGGTGTTCCTGAAGATTATTATCATCATTCATCAAAACACTTTAAAGTCTTCAGGTCAGATTGTAAACCATATTATGGATGAATCTGAAAATAATGCATGTAATTTAGATCTTATTGACTTCGAATTAGAATGTAGTTCAGATGATTGTGATGATCGATCTTCTCAGGTACACTGACTAAAAGATGACAACCACAGCACAATGACAAAATTACTTGTTGTTGATGTAACCGAGTCATTATTAATACTATTTTATGCACTTTTCTACTGATCTCTTGCTATTATGGCTTGTAAAGATCCAAATTGTAACAATGGAAATAGAAGTGGCATTTAAGTAAAGGTTTTATGGTACCTGTATCATTTAAAATGAATTATACAAAATATTACAAAAAGAACCTAAATCACTTCAAAAACAGTTTCAACTATACATTGATAAAAATGGAAGGTTTAAAAGATTTTGTATTTAAAAATATTTGTAAGATTTTTTAAGTACCTTTTTTACTTCCTTCTAACCAGTCCTATAAAGCATACAGTTCGAGCATAATAGTTATTAGTATTGCTAGCCCTCAGGGAGTTCAGTATGCCATTAGAGACAGTCATCTGTGCCGTTAAAGTACAGAGATTAACTACATGTTTCTGCACAATTATTGGAACACAGCTGAAGGCTGTTGATTGACATGCAATAAGTGTTAGCTTGATGGTCTACCACTCCAAAAGTTGTGGGTTGAATCCTGTACTAAATAATGCTTTTCCAATCTGGAATCTCTGGTTTTGAACAGATGGACAAACAATTATTATTTCTATTATTATTATAATCAAAGATTCTGCTTCGCTGTTGTGTCAATTACTTTTAGCACTACTTGTATTCAGCCTTTTATAGCCTAATTATTTTCCTACCAGATAATTAGGCTATAAAATCTGTTTACAGATTCCTATAGCTTTGTATGTCAAGAGTTTCATGTTAGAAATTGGTAAGACCAGTTCTCAGGATAACCTTTCTAATCTACTCGTATGAACTTTGGCATCTAAGGAAGCTGACTCTACCCATCTCACTGACAGGGTAATAATTCCACATTGTTACATAACATCATGGTAATTACCATGATGTTATGTAACAAGTAGAGTAGTTAAGAGTTAAGAGTAGCGAAAGTTGAAAAAATGGTTGGAGTTCTTGAGCTACTTGAGCAGAGAAATGTTTCAGGTGTAATGGCTGAAGTAGGCCTATTAGATAGAAAAAGTGGAAACAGTTGGTTAAGAGGTAATAGGCGTGCAGTACGATCTCTCACACTAGTACTTGACATCTCGTGGGGCTAGTGTGGCTGATTACAGTTAAAATTTCTAATAATTACATAAGAGAATCAGCAATCACAGCTTTTAGAGAGGATTAAAGATGATGTAGATAGACACTTTTATCCCTTAATAGCACCACTATTCTCTCTGGAATGTTGAACTAATTATTCTGTGTGTTCAGACACTGGTAACGCCTCATTGTCAAGATGAGCAGGTCTTGTCTGTTCCTATAGACAATGTTCAGTATAACAAATCAAACATTATTATTTTACTTATCAACTAATGTGGTAAAGCTTGAACTTGCTTGTCGTTTGATTTTATAGACTACTGCAGATATCTTTATGAATATTAATATTATCCAGCCTAATAGGAACCTATATCTAGCCCCTTAGAGCTGCAGGTAAAAACCTTTCAAATAAGAGCTGTGTGCCTGTGTCAATCTACAAGCATCTACAAATTTACTGCTGAGACTACATAAACTGTGTGTGCCATAAGCTATGAACATTTTTTAATTAAAGATCAAAATTTCTTCCACATCAAATAGTTTGAAGTAATAAAAAAACATCAAGTTATTGCATTCATTAGCCTGGAGTTTCTCAACCAACTACAAACTGTCTCTGGGTCTAAAGTACAAAGACTATATTGATTGTAATCAAAAGGAAAAGTTCACTAACTATAATCAATGTGATCAGCTTGTATACTGTAACTTTATGAATTCCTTAGTCTATCAGCTGTAAAATATTTTACACTTCTTCACACTTGAGCTATGGTTAGTCTGAAGTCATCAATGATCAGAGTAAAGTTGTTTATCAACTCTTAACTACAGTACTTCAAGTTGTATTAAAATGTTCTGTCCTATAAACTGTTTTAATTAAGTTGACCTCTTGAAAATCCAAAAGGTAACAAAGCAGTTCAAAAAGTAAACAACAAAAAGCTGTAATGTTTAATAATAACAAATCTAAAGCTAAGAGTAAACAGTAGTAACCTGGACCCAGTGTATAAATAGCATGAGTGAAAGTGTCACAGTAAGAAGTTAAACTCTGCAGTAATTGTACTCAATAATTATAGGGATTATAACAATTAAATAGTTATCAGACATCTTGGATACACACTGTATTGTTTCTTTGTTAAATTTAATCCCCCAATCTAATCAGCAAACACAATTACATCAGGGGTCATTGTGTCAAACATCTTGTAGCAGCTATATAAAGCGCCTGTTCATAGCTGGAAAGGCATTCAGTTCTACCAAGTCATATACATACATCACGTATACTAACCATGGCATCTAAAGAAAGTGACCATAGATACTTGACCGACCAGGAGATGGCTTTATACTGCTATGTACCATCTTGGGAAGAATTACAAAAAGTTAAAAGGAAATTAGATTTTTCCAGCTGCTCGCATCGACCTAAAAAAAGAAAAGTTTCAGATGTAATGGCTGAAGTGCTGAAGAAGGTAAAGAGTGATGATAAAAGATGAAACCATTCAGTTTAAAACAACCGGCCCTTTTCAGGGCCACCACTATCACTGAGAGTTCAGTTCTGCTCTTTTAATCATGGTACACTTCCTAAAGCGACAAAATATGTTATTCTGTTTTATGAACTCTTGTTCTGTCATTGTTGAATAACTATAGTCTGTTATTAGTAAAGGTTACAACGAACCTTTTAGAAGGCTGATTTAAATAGTGCATAAACACAATGTATCATCTATGATTGTTGCAAGTAACAGATCCATTTTATAGTGTTAGACCTAACCTGCAATAAGTTGACTATTAAAGGATGTACTAATCGTACTCCTTGCTTATAGGCTCATGAATTTGGATTTTATGTAATAACCACTTTCCGATTCTGTCAGAAACACCTAAAAAAGTCAGAGTTTCTTCATCAAGGCTCTGATGGTTAGGCAGGCTAAAAACTTTTGAATAAAAAATGGACACTGAAAGTCAACAGAGGCACATGATAGGTTAACTCAATCACTGAGTGCGCAAATTTAAATTGTAAAGTTCAGCACTCTTTTCATCCATAGAGTGATTTATAAAGGAACTCAATGGCATGGTTGACCTGATTTAGATTTAAAGATACTATGAAAATTAACTTATGAAATCTTTACACTAAGGCTGAGCGTATTAGAGAAAACTTAAGGATAACCTGATGATGAGCTGACAAGAAATAGAGAGAGCAGAGAATTTAGGGTGATAAAGAAGGAAAACATAGTCTTATAACAAACTCACACCTCACACTTTATTAGAAGTTTAACACATTCTGATAAACATAAATCAGTGTTTGAACAACTGGTAGTTAAATGATATTCGTAGCATTCTTCTATCTAAATATGAGATTGAGGAAGTACCTTTCTTAACAAAAAGATCACACGCTGAAAAAAATTGCGCTATAATAAGAAATGATGATTAGATGCAGTTTTCAAAAACAGGATCACAGCTAAGTTTCTGTTTTTGATTGATAAGAAAAAAAAATTTGGAGCATATAAGTGAAATTTTCTTTTCTTTATTTGAATGCCAGCGGTATTTGTGAAACTAGAAACTGGTTACATATACCCACAAGTAGTTTGCGAAAGACAATTAATGACTCTTTAAATTGTTACTAGATTGAAATCGACAGCTGTAATCAGATATGCAAATGTGCTATACATTACAGAAGAAGAGTTCTGCTTCATACTCTCTGGGAGCAAAGGAAAAATATTACAAGTGAAACTTTTATAAAAGTTTTGGAAGATAATAGCTTTCCATTGCAACAAAAAGAAACAAATTATATTTACAGTAGTTTTCCGAAAACTTGCTATTTTAAACGATGTATTTTGCCAGTTCAATACTATCATTAGGGCATGTTTCACTAGGTCTGTATTTTACAAGAAATCAATTAGGGTAAGCTAAGTTCAAGGGGAGTAAGGCATGGTTACCAAACCAAAATAGTTTTTACATACTTTTTGTATATTGATAGTTATTTTAGCCATCTTGGTATATGTATGAGTAGATTCTGGATCAGCTGCGTGCCCAAATATGGTATCACTGACACTTTCATCCAGTCATTCATATTTCTCTCCTCTTTTTTATATTCAATTGTGACAAGCACTGAGTCCTCATCTCTAGCATTCATTTCTTCCAGTAATCTTAATAATTACTCAAACGGTGATTGACTTTTGAGTGGCAAATACTACTCTGGTAATGACCGATGTTACACCTATGAAAAATGAGTAAATAATGGGCGAATAGATCTACATCTACGAGAATTGAGTAAATGTTAGTGTGCATGAGCAGAGTTACGTCTATGAATATGTTGATAAATATTAGTGTGGATGAGCAGAGTTACATCTGCATGTATATCTCAGATACATCTATGAAATTAAATATTACTTCTTGGATTAATAGAGTTACATCTATAAAAAACTGAGAGTTTTACTGCGAGCTTGAGCTTAGTTACATCTATGAATATGTGTATAATATCACAGTTTGCATGAGCGTGATTATATCTATAAAAATTGTGTGCCATGTTTATGTGTTTGCCTGTTCTAAAAATATTGCTGTTTCTACTACAACTATGCGCATGTGTCTGCGCTGTGTGTGTCTCTGCACAGGTGATTTCATCAAATAGTAGAAGTATAACATTAAGCAGAATGAAGATATGGTTATAATATTGACTAGGTTAAACAAAATAAATGAAAGCTTAGTTTCTATTTGTTTAAACATGATGAAGCCCAAATGCGCAGTAGCATTGCATCTAGTCGAGGTGCAGGGCCCACAGAAATTGTCAAATTCAAACAGCAGGTTTAGATCAACCTAGGCTTAGCAATTGGCTTTTAACACCAACTCTAAAACTAGTAAATGCAGACGGAAGACTGTTCCATCATGATGTATTTGGTTCTTTTTTTGACATAAAGCAGTACAGAATAATGGCAAAGATATGGCTGTAGATTGGTTTCTAAAAATCTGGTGTTATAGTGTGAATAATTTTTGTTTTATCATTACTTGAATAAAGTTTTGAATGAGCTATCAAAAGGATTTTATACTTAAAGTTTATCAACAGACAACACAAACAGCTGAACACTTGTATGACTATTAAAACATTTATTTTATTAGTTTTCAAAGTCTAAAGTGAATTATACAAAATGAAATGTGTTCTTACAAAAACACTTTTTCCAATATAGCAACGTTTTAATGATTTGGATATATTAAGCAAATTCAGATAATATAGATATTTGGGTAATCCCCTACTAGCAATATATTGAGTTATAAAAACTCTCAGATATCTCTGTAAGTTCTAAAGCAAGGGTGACAAGCTAATGCAGGTGCTAAACTGTTTTATCACAAACAACAATAAATAACAGGTGAGAAGAGAAGAGTTAAAGTTGTTGGCAGACATTTTAATAGGCAGACCTTTGAATAGTCAGACCTTAGAATAGGCAGACCTTAGAATAGGCAGACCTTAGAATAGGCAGACCTTTTAATAGGCAGACCTTTGAATAGGCTGACCTTTGAATAGTCAGACCTTTGAATAGGCAGACCTTAGAATAGGCAGACCTTTGAATAGGCAGATCTTTGAATAGGCAGACCTTTGAATAGGCAGACCTTTGAATAGGCAGACATTTTAATAGGCAGACCTTAGAATAGTCAGACCTTTGAATAGGTAGACCTTTTAATAAGCAGACAACTACAAAAAACAATCTTCCACATGTTTTGGAATAGTAATGATTGTGTCTGAATATTTGAGGGGATATTCACTCCCTTTCTTAAGTATCTTCATCTCAACTCCAGCTGTATTGTATCCAGTCTATTGTATTCTGTAATCTAGCCCTAGTTCCTATTGTTTCTTGTATCATAATAAGTTGGATTGTTAGACTACAATTAAAGAGTTAGCATTCTCTCTGTAATCCTTTAATTAAGTGTCAGGAATCAACAATAACATGTAATTACTCTTTTACAAAAATCTCACCATGAAGAACGTTAGTGTGTCACCATTTCTGTGTCAAATTCACCATAACTATTATGCTTCTGTAGCACCTGAGGACAGAGGATTGACTAACGAGGCTACAAGAGAGATTAGAACCAATGAGAATGGTTTTCATAAGTTACCAGAGACTCAACCCAGATGTTACAAAAAGCTTGCATCTTTAAGGATTTGAACTCATGACCTCGTATAATTTAAGATATATCTAAAATGTGGAATTAGATTTGTGACAAAGCTATATGTGACTCATTACTCTACTGTGTAAAGGAAACAGGTGACAACTAGCTGACAATCTCTGATAATTATGCCCATCTGCGCTCGTAATTTAATATTTTGTAAAAAAGTATAAAGTTATCAGTAGACCACACAGAATATTTGGCCCTTGAACTGTTCAGAAGTTGTGTCACTCTTGTAGTGAAAACCATTAGAAAACCTCCTTTGCCTTTATATGAGCTGAAACATTTGTAAGTCTTTCAGGTTTCAATATCTCACAGAGTTCATCGCAGCTTTAATGGCAGTTCTTGCTAGAAATTAGATAACATAACTTCACATGCAACACATGTCTGTGACAATCCACTTGTAAGACTTGCCTGTGCGGAACAATTCAGTTTTATTTACAATTTACTTTTTTTAGTTGATCAAGCAGTTGGAATGGAGATACAGACATGAACTGATCTAGGTTATTCTCAAATACCTCTTTTACCTGCCCTTTGGACTAGTATTAACATGTTGACATTTCCAGATGACAGTCCATTTGGTTGGCTAATAGATTTGTGGTGTTTTTTTACTCAGCATTTCTCAAACAGACAATTGGAATGACAGTTGGTGAAGGCCTGCTGTCCCGTATATTTAATAAAAGTAACCCCAATCAGCGTGTTGAGGTAAGTAATTTATAATCACCATATCGTATCTTCATATTTTTGGCTATTGTTAGAATTTCCATAATATACAATGTAGAATAGTACTATTACAGTATAAATAGTAATATCATTAGGAATGCTAATCAGTTCACTTCTACTAACAACAACTGTTGATAATGTTTAAGAATATAGCTATTGTTAAAATATATGTTAAAACAATGTATTTCACATGTTCTCAACATTTGTATTAAATGTATTTTTTTAAGCCATGCTATTGATGAAGACTGCTGGAGGTACTAAAAATTCACCAGTGACTACACCAGCTATTGAAATACTAGAGGATGTCAGTACTGTCAATAGTACAGTACCTGAACCTATGAATACCGCCTTCATTACTAAAGAGCTGCAACCAAGTGTAAATGACTCAAAGAGCATTTCTCTGAACGTTGACATCTGCGCTAACTCTGTCAGTTCATTTCACCTTGGCGGTAACGGAAAACCGGCTGTGGCTGGTTTTTCAGATCTATCACAACAGACACATGCAAGCCATTTGTCATTGACTACATCTCAATTGTCTTCTTCAAGCTCTACCACATCAACGATGTCCTCATCTGACTGTATTTTACCATCTCCACTTCAAACCAGGTCCTGGGCTAGTTTGTTCACCGCCAGCAGCCCTGTTGTCATGGTACCTGCTGACGCTCTGCCCATACAAAAAAATTGCTACACTTGAAGATTCTTTCACCAATGAAGTTGGAGGTAAGCTAGTCACCAATCAAATAACCTCACTAATGCAAATATAGTAATTTGCATAAATCTTAAAATTTATAAATCATAAAAAGACATTTTCTAACTATAAGTACCACAAACCCGTGTAACTATTTGACTTCAACACAACTGCACGATTTTCCAGTGACACTCTGTGTTATCTTGTTGACAGCTTTATTAGAGAAGTTGACTATCAACCCTGTGGCTGTTCCTCTGCAAGTCAGACGACTCATCAACAAGACCAATTGATGTTATGTGAACTCCACTCTACAGGCACTGCTCGCTTGCCCGCCGTTCTACCACACTCTCAAGGCCATTCCTGCATATCCACCTCTCTCTAACATCTCTGCTAGACAATCTTCCATGCCAGTTGTTAATGCCATGCGAGTAACTCTACCGGAACTTTAATATGTAGATGTTTTTTACTTTTTCATGCACTTTCTTTAGATCATCGCTGACTAACATTTTAGCATCAATTTCTCTCATCGTCACCATACAGTCAATTTTTTCAGTTAAATACTAAATCTTATTATCAAATCGCTGCAGTAATTCACAACTAACTTTGATTTACCGATTGTTTGACGTTCCATTTATTAAGTTCAAATTCAAAATACCTGATGATGATAATAACCAGAGCCAAAAAGGAATGACAAATTTAAACTCAGTCTGTTCTTGACATATACTTCAGTTCTACTTGCGCAGCACAAACATGTGTCTTCGTTCTTGCAGGGTTGAGTTTGTGAATGCATTTGAGGTGATGCGGCCTGAGAAACAGATAAAGCAGGCTAAGAGAAAGTTTGGAGAGCCATTCGAGCCGAGCTCAGTCTACAATGTTCTCAGAGTGATGACTAACTCGGAAGCAGTGTTCACCAGAGGTAAACAGGGAGATGCTGAGGAGTTCCTGACATGTCTCCTGAACAAGATAAATGAAGAAATGGTCACAGCTATCAATAAGTACAGAAAAGAACACAAATCGCCTGGTTAGTTAGTGGCTCATGAGTAGGATAGAGTCTAATAGGCACCTGTTGTTTGTTGCTGCTTCTATGTGACAAGTTGGGCATTGTTACTGTATGAGTGTTTTTAGCGTGTGGTTGATACATTGTTGTACGCAGCTGTTGTTGCTGTGGTGCTATTAAATGATGAGTGTGGTTAGTGTGTGGCTAGTTTATTGTTCTACAGACAGCTATTGTTGTGTTGTTACTGTATGACTGTTATTAGTGTCTGACTGGTACATCGTTCTACAGACTACTGCTGTTGTCGTGTTGTGTTTTTGCTGACAACTGTTGCAGGTGTAAAGTTAGGTAGTTTGTTGTAAGATGAATTTGGTGGAGTAGAGTTTCTGTGTTGTTGGTTTAGAATTGCTAACATAAATAAGTTTGAATTGCAGTTGGCAATGGTCGCGATTCTTTACTTGACAAAATGCCCACACCCATTTTAAATATATTTGGAGGTAAGCTCAAATCGTCCTTTTATGCTGGCAGCAAAGAATCAGTCACTCTAGAGAAATTTTTCTCCGTCCCTTTAAATGTACAGGTAATTCGTTTCAGACCTTTTTTCCAGGGTTTTGTAATTTCAAAAAAATAATGCTACTCATTTAAATAGGGTTTTTATTGTTCCTTTTCCTGGTATGATACCATCTTGTTAAGCATCTCACTGATTGGTTGAGTGTTTTTACAGGCAGCTAATAATTTGCTGACCAGAGATCAGTCACAGTAAAATAGTGAGATTTTGTAGTTATATGGTTAGTCTGTACTAACAATGATATACAGCCCAAATTAGGGCTGTATATCATTGGTACTAACAACCTACTACAGTGTAAGATGATTCTATTAAACCATTTATATTATATTTATAATATAAATTTATATATTACACGCGTATAAATCTGTATATATAATAAATTATTTATTATTTATAGATAATGATTTACCAACCAGCTTAACATTCAATTTACAGTTACTGTAATAGAACGCATTGTAGCTGTAGCTATGGCTATTGCTCACCTTTTGGTAGATGGAAGTGTTATTTTAATAAGCAATTTGTGTATCAGGATAACAACCAACTCTCCTGCACGGAATTGCAAAAAGTTGACTCTGTGAGCTGAACCTGTTAAGATACTTGGGGATGTTTTATAAACCAAGCAATTTATTTAGCTCTGTGCCTTTTATGTGTGCAGACAAACTAGACCGTCGAGGAGGCACTCCATGCCTTCATCAGCAAGGAATCAATAGATGACTATACATGCCCACAAACTAAACAAGAGCTCAATGCGCACAGGGAACTTACATTCGAGCTCCTCCCACCTATACTGATTTTACATCTCAAGTGTTTTGTCTATGACAATATGGCGGCCCTCAGAAAGTCCTCCGTAAACTGAACTTTAAAGAGACTCTCGAGTTTGACAAAGGTTCGTGTTTTCATTTGTCTTATAATGCAAGTCTTATAATGCAAGCTTTTTATGGCTGAGACATGAAATTAGTCAATTAAATTGCTCTCTTGTGCACAACAGATTTAGAGCTGCATCTTACACAACCTGATGTCAAAGTTAAATGTTCAAGTTTTCAATACACTAAGTTGTCAGCGCTTGATCTGTTATTTGCAGCAAGCTAAAAGTCAGTGATACATTTCTCTATGCTGCCCATGATGTATGTCTTTACTACCTTTACTTTCAGAGCATTGGCTGATTGTGGTTTAAAATGTCAGAGGTCATACAAGCTCTTTGTGGGTAAGCCTCTTCTTTTCCCTGTTTTCATGGTAAACATGGAGATTCAAATCAAAGGAAACTATAGCTGAACTTTAGTTGAGATACAAATATTATTAATTTCTGTTTTATTTCTGTAAGTTTAAATAAAAAGCTCATTTAAATAATTTCATCTCATGTACCATTTGCAACCCAATTGAAGCACTTTAATAGTGTTGATTTTTGTATCAAGCCATCGGAGGTTATAGTGTTTTATTATACTTACAGTTGTGTATCACTCAGGAGCAAAAACAACCGGTGGTCACTACCATGCAGATGTCTATCACACAGGAGTACAGAGTTGGGTGCGCTTTGATGACAATTCAACTAGTTTAATTGAAAAGAGTGACGTATTCAAGTCGAAACATCTTTGTATTCCGTATTTGCTCTACTACAGGCGTGCTGAAAGCAAATAACACACAGGAGAATGCTTTGATGTCTTTTAGAATAGAAAACTCCTTGCAACAAGAAAATTCCTACGTGTCATGCAAAGCATACGATAGGCTTCCACCGTATATACAATTACAAATTATCAGGCATCATAGACTTTTTTTAGTTAACCTGAGTTTTAGAAAGTACAGGAATACTATAGCTATTATCTATGTCTGATCGCGCGTCAGCGGGCAGCATCCATGCAGTCTCAGTAATTAATAATAAGAGACTTTTTTGTACATTGATAGTTATTTATGGGTATTTCTATGAGTAGATTCCAGATCAGCTGCATGCCCAAATATGGTATCATTGACACTCTCTTGCAGTCATTCTTGTTTAAGTGTTGTATTATAATTATTATATTATTTCATAAATATTATTATATCTGCTGGAAGTCTTAATAAATACAATAAATGGTAAGAGATTGTTGGTTGAGAACCTAATACTGCTTGTATCATGCATCACAGTTATCATTTCTTAACATGAAGACATGAGCTAGTAGTAGAGTCCAATATACTACTATGCAGTTTTTAGAGGGAATTCAAATATCTTTACTAGCTAAAGGGATAAACCGTATAATGATAGGTTTTTGCACTCCCTCGCATTCATTTAAAACTGTCATTGGAATGAGCTGAAATTTAGGACTTGTCTACACCTGTTAAAATAATGACAGCTATTTTCAATTTTAGCTGCGTTTAAAAGGAATTGATTACACAAAGTTACACAAAAGAAAGCTTGTAATATTGACTCAAATAAATAGTTATTAACTCGCCCAAGCTTGTAGACAAAAATTATAATAGTGTTATATATTTAGGAAGTCTCAATACACAATAGGGAAGTATATTGAAAAAATCTAAAAACAGAATGGGCAGAGAGAAAACATCGACTGAAAGTTTGTGGCTGTAAAAGTTGTTCAACTTCATAAATCAGTCATTTTCGTGTTATATACTCTGTTAATTCTCTGGAATGGTTAACTGAACGGCAATAGCTAGGCCATAGTGACAGCAGGTTGAATTCATGTTTATTCTTTCTTTGACCAAACAAAAGTTAGCCAATCAATAGCCACAAAGTTTAGCCTTGATACGCTGAAAACATTAATTATAATTCCATGATTAAATGAATGCCAACATTTTACTATGTGTATCATTATATGTTAATCTTTATATGAATAATATTAAATAATTAATAACCTTATTTATTGTTGTACTAATAGTTTACACTATGAGAGTTAATAAACTGACGTATGACCTTTTAAGGTTGAGTAACATAGCTTTTATTCATATTCAGAGTCTCTGTGTTGCTGTAGAAATGTATTAATTTGAATAATGCATGAATAAGGAGCTATGTAAACTGTACAGTGCTTTGCCCTTGTTTCTTTAGCAAACTATCTCATCTACAGTCTTGTAAGGCACTGCAAGCAGTTCTTCCACAATCATGACAATGTTGACAGACTGAGCAGGTGCCCATACAGTGTGTAGTCTGCGTACCTAAAGTGACAAACAAGATAAGAGATCATCAATACCGTAGGCGCTCTCTGATTCACATACCAAAACTCAACAAGTAAATAAAATGGTCAGAGGTCCTATATACTACAGACAATTTCTTGCATATGCCTGTTCCATAACATCGGGTGACTAAAGAACTAGCAGAGTCACAAGTTAGACATCTCAGCAATCAGCCAGCATCTATGAAATAGTAACTTATACATGACAAAGTAACAATAAACCGTTATGCGTTCAACCATTAGCTGGGTGACATTTTCCACAAACAGGCTTGTGGAAAATGTTGGCGGTCTGAGAAAGCTCTAACGCTGTTTCTGTTTGACACCAGAAGACCTGATAAAAAGGTTTCACACGATAGATATCGGCAGTGTATCGAGACCGAGTAGCAAGTTTTTGAATCTATGTTTATTGGAACAAGTAAATTAATAGAGAAGGTATGCGGTCAGCATACAGTGAAGAAGATGTTATTATTATACACAGCACAGTTTGAATAAATAAAAACTTAGCATGTAATATTACCTCATTAAAGTATTAAATGTGTTTGTTAATATTCACTATAAATCATGTTATGAGCACCCTGATGGGTAGGTAATGCTATGACTTGTCACTAGTGAATGCGCCTGCTTTAGAGTGTTATTCTTTGACATGCTAAATGTCTTCAACTTAATAGAGGTAATGAGAGGAAGGGCAGAAAAGCCAGATAAAAAATCAACTCCAACTTTCGACTTACATGAGTACTTGTAACAGATACTTATGAACTGTCTACAGTCCAGATACCATTATTGTAAAAGTTTTTCTTCACAGTCGTGTGGTGGTAGGTAACTGGTTTTAGTCCGTTTTTGAGTCCGGGCCTTAACAAAAGGCCAAAGGATCTAAAATCTTCCTCAATTTCACTAAGAGAGGGCCTTCCTCACTATGTGAGCTGCTCCTAAAATGGCTGTCTTCTGTAGAGTCTTAAAAGACATGTTTACTCCTACCTCGGCCAGGTATGCTATATACCTCATTGATATTGTTCCAAGTGCACCAATTACTATTGGTATCACTTCGGTCTTCACCTTCCACAGTCTGTTTATCTCAAACCCAAGCTCTTTGTATTTACCAATCTTTTCATCTTCCTTCTATACTACCCTTGTGTCTCGAGGTATTGCTATGTCTATGACCTGACACTGTTTGGTTTCTTTGTTTATTAGTATCAGGTCTGGTCTTCTAGCTTCAATAACCTTGTCTGTCTGCACATTGAAGTCCCATAGCAGCTTCACTTTCTCATTCTCCAATACAACTTCTGCACGGTGGTCGTACCATTTGTCTGTGTGGGGCAACTCATGTTTCTTGCATATGCTTCAGTGCAGTGCACTTGCCACTTTGTCATGCCGCCCTTTATATTCTGTCTGTGCGATCTTACTGCATTCGCTGACTATGTGGGACACTGTTTCATCTTTCTGCTTGCACAATCTGCATTTTGGATCGTTTGTTGACTTTTTTTATCTTGGCCTTCCTATATTTGGTTCTTAATGCTTGATCCTGGCCAGCAATGATCAGGCTTTCAGTCTCTTGTTTGAGACATCCCCTTTTCACCTAATTATTATTATTAACAACTTCATCTAAAGTGATTGTTTTTTCTACTACAAAACAGCCTGTTTGTTATTATCAAAGATGTTTATAGAAATGTTAACTAATTGGAGTGAGATAACTTGAAATGTGTTTTTTCTTTTTAAACTAAATTCTAATGCCTTGAATAGGTCAATAGATTCATATACGTATTCCATTTACAAACAACAAATGTAGTTGTGTTATGAGAGCCATAAGTTATATTAAGTTTGAGTATGTTGAAGTAAAAACCAGAAGTGAAAGTCTTTTAGTATAATGTACATAAGGTACCATGAGGGGAACAGCGTAACACAGTTGCCGTTTCTCAAAAATAATAGCTAGGAAAGTTAAAGGAGCATTCTATCTATTATAACTTATATTTGTAACTTACCCTCATAACATACACTTGCTGAGCTCAAAAGTTATAGTAAATAATCTAGCGATCTTAGACTGCAAAGAATGAATCTTCCGCATCTCCACCTCAACCTCTCCATCTCATCTAGACCACAGTCTACAGTAATGATTATTAGGTAGGATATTTTTACTAATTGCTATGTCAAACAGGACTTGATATGAAATTCATTCCTGTCTATTTGAGCACATTGTAGCACAATTATAGCACAGGTAAGTAGTGCAGACTAAGGTAAAACTATGGTACAACCTGCAACACAGTGACAGATTGAACACCAGCTAAAACATTGAATCTCTCTCAAAGAATGACAACGTATCTAAGTGCATCTAGCTGTAATGATAATTGTTGGTTCAATGGTTGTCACATAGACCTATTAACTATACAATATAGTTAATAGGTCTATGGGTTGTCAGCAGTTGTTGTTAAACAACTGCTGACAATCATTTTACATCCATGTAACAAAAACATCTTACATCGACAAAAAACTGCTTACAACCATTTTACATCGATATTTTTTGGTTTTAAACTAAAAAAACTCTATGTAAAATAGAAATTGAGTCACTATCATATTTTTATAAGGGGGCTCAAAATAAACATAGCCTTACCAAAAAGTTTATTAAAAATGTATTAAACAACATTCAATATTTATTGAGAGCTAGACAACTAGCTCTAGTATATAGGAATGTTGGAGAGGAGGAATAATACTCCAATATTGATATCAAACAGTTAAAGAGTTGCTTTGAGTAAAAGTGCTTTTATATTCAGACTTTTAATGCTATAGATGTTCAATTATTGAAACAATACCTGAGTCTCACTAAAAGCAGTTTGATAAATTAGACTTAGATTCTATGGGAAATAAGGGTTCTGCTATAACAGCTCTACAGCACTATATAACTAGCTGCTATAAATGAAAACATAAACATGCTTTTTAAGGTGTCACCCAGGTTTGTAGTCCGAACAGCATAAGCTGTTAAAGCAGAAATAAACAAACACCTTAATTTAAAATTTAGAAAGGTAAATGTTACATATGTTAATTAGAAATAAATTTTTTATGCAAAACCATTTTTATTACTCACACGCAACCCCGAGCATTCAACTAGAACGTCTATATTATTTAGTACACTAGTTACTAGCTACTCACAAAATATGCACAACTCAAGGTCTGGTCTACCATCAGATAGACACTGATTACAGAGAGGCTTGATATTTTTCATCTTTGACCCATCTTTATCAAGAATGTCCACTCCAGCCATATCCAGGTGCTTTAGCTTAAGTAAAGCATCAATAAGGTTGACCAGTTCTGGAATAATCCGTGAATACCTCTCAAAAAAAGGATGATCAATGAATGATATGTTCTAGTTGATGTGCTTATGGCTCTGTGGAGAGAGATTATCATGGTGTTAACTCATTTTGAACAAGGCCTTCCTTGAACCCTTTTCAAATTACTTATTGTCTTTCTTTTTGAAGGCAATATACTTCTAGATTGTTTTGAAGCCCTATATATATATTTGTCTCATCAGTTCTGAATAGTAAATGCTAGAAACTGGAGGAAGCACTGACCATGTTCACTTACCAGTGTTCATAAACACTTCCTGTTCCTCTCATGCTCAGCTTCTCTATCTCCTTCAACTTTATAAGTTCCTCCATCATTCCTGGCTGAAGGAAACAAAACAGTCCTGGTTAGGGATCCTTGTGTTAGAGATACTCCTACCATCAGCAATGTACCTAATACTGACTATATGACTAGTGCTTAGTACAGACTATATAACTAGCACTTAGTACAGACTATATGACTAGTACTTAGTACAGACTATATAACTAGTACTTAGTACAGACTATATAACTAGTACTTAGTACAGACTATATAACTAGTACTTAGTACAGACTATATAACTAGTACTTCGTACACACTATATAACTAGTACTTAGTATCGACAATACGACTAGTACTTAATACAGACTATATAACTAGTACTTAGTACCGACTATACATCTAGTACTTAGTACAGACTTTATGACAAATATTTCTAACTTCCATAATCAAGCACACACACTTACGACAATTGTGTAGTTTATATTCAGGTGTGTGAGTTCAGGCCAGTTACAAAACAACAGGAAATGGTGAGGAGCATCAAGTCGGTCACTACTGAATAGGTGTAACTTCCTGAAAGATAAATTGTGGCATCTGCTGATGCCCGATTGTTTGCTCAAAGAATATGTGTATGATGTTTAACATAACAAACTCAAGAAGTCTGTAGCAATAAGGGTGACATATATGAACCAAAGTACTGTTCAAATAAACATGACTCTCTGAGTTTTAAGGCTAAGTTACATTGCTTACACATTTCTGAACAGAAAATCAATTCAAGTTATAATAACAAAACTACCGAGTAAATTAACTTTATCAGTTTAAAAAGAAATTCCATATACTGTACTTCCATCTTTATAAATATAATTGATTTTTAGGAACAAGTGACCAGCCACTACATACTTGCTCTCCATTTGGTTACTCAAGTCTGTTGAGCAAGTCTTTTGTAGGTAATGTTCCTGTGTTTAAGGAGAAGGTAGACATATAGAAAATTTTGAAATTAAGTTTAGTCTGTTCCTAAGTAACCTTGAGATAGGCAAACATTCAAATGATTTGCTTCCTTTTTGCTAATTACATTAATATGCAACTTATTATTTGTTTTACCGAATACGAAAATATCAGGACTCTATTTAATTGAACCTGGTCAGAAATGAAGCTCTTGACATATTTTAAAGCTACATGTATGACAGTTGGTTTGTAAAATCTGAACACAGAAAGTTTTATACATCATTTTGGAGTCAAAATCTGTAAATGTGAATTTATGATTACAACTTGTTCTACGCCCTACAAGTGCTGCATCGTTAGAGAGATGAGTCATTGGATGATTCAGTGCTAGTGACACATAAAATCACCGTACTGTAAGATAAGATGTGAAGAGTAACAAATCCTTACTTTATCTTAGTGCAGTTGAGGAGCATGTTTTCTCTCCCAAGTTCACAATGTACTAGCTCTTTGCATATTGATAGTTCTTCCTACAAAGAGATCAATTTACATGATCTTTGGTTGTACTACCCTGTAGCCGCTACATTATACAAGCATAAATACTAGATCTACTTATATGACCTTTGACCATTAATCTTACAAGAGCACTCTAATAGCAGATAAAAAAGGTGAATGAAAAAGAATTTTTGATAAAGAATTTAGTGGTGTTGGACACATTAAACACAAAGAAAAAAGTTGTCTTCTCGAAAAAAAACTTTAAAAAGCAAAGATTTAGGCACAATGCTTCTGAGAGTATGTGCACGCATCAAGGTCAATTTAAAGTCATGCTAAGGCAAATTACTAGTAAAAATCTGTATGTTAACAATATCTACTATATAAACGGCAATCGTTGTCTGTCTGCTTGATTGTGTGTCCGCCTTATAGAGTACCGTACTTTTCGGACTATTACCCGCTAATAGGTATCTAGGGCGCATTAACGGGAATCGACGGTTACTACACGCCTTTATACATAACCTATTCATCGGTTTTACACAAAAACACGTCATCTCCGGTTAGCGCGCACCTCTTTACGGCGCCCAACGACACTGGTGCGTTTAAAACAGCAAATTTGCTGCCGTGTTAAAAAGCACCGTCCTGAGTTCGGGGGCCTATACAGCTATACAAATATACTAATCATTAAATAAAATAAATTAATGAATAGTAATTTACATGCGATTAATTTTTACTGCCAACGTGAACCGAAAAGGTCACGCGATTGTTGGTTTCTTGCGGTCACTGGAAAACGCAGTTCTCTCCTACTAAATTTCTACATAAAAAAAGGTAAGCATTTCTTAATCAATGTTGTATTGTCTATGAATTGCCACACTTCCACTACATAACCCTTTCACTTGCGTTCGTGTACAAATTCAGCTATCGGCCTACTGCCAGCCATTTTGCCGATATTGCTTAATATGTATACAATATTTTTTCAATTTTAAACTCGATCTAGAACGTTTGTTTTGGTTATATATTTCATTTTGCCAACATGTTAACAAGCACAGCTATACAAAAAATTTGTTGCGTCTATACTTTGTGCGCTTTAATTATCTGTGTAATCACAAAAATCTGAATCGTCATGTTAATTTCATCAACATAAGTAGTTATTTGTTTTTTTAACTCGGACGCATTTAATGAACTCGGACAAAAAATCTACGTTTTCAAGTTGGAAATTCTCAAACGAAAATTTAAAATAAAATTTTAGGCTAATTTTATAAAGAAATCTTTGGACAACACTGTCACTACTATAAAATTCTTAAAGATCGTTGGTCATGTTATCAACGAATAATAAAATTCAGTTGCTAGCATATGCTGGAAAAGTCGCAAATATGCGTCTATGGCGGTCGACCATAGAAAACGCATAAATGAATCTACTTCAGTGAAAGGGTGTAAAACGTTGGATTTGCCACTGTTTGTGATAGTAAACATGTTCATTTCCTTCCACAGCTGAGTTACTTTTACTTATTTTCCATCTACGAGTACTACAGAACTACAGCTTCTACAGAACTTGCACGGGCACTCATAGCGTTGCGATAGGCGATGGTGAAAAGAAAGTGAGCGGTGTATATTACAAAAAAGTACACCATCTCATTCAATTTTAGAAATGCTTGAAGCAGTGCAATGCCTTCCAAAAAGCCTACGGCCCAAACACAAGAACAGATTGATTTCCGTAGAGAAAGAGACCGAATTTGCAAAGCAGCAGCTAGACGAGCAGAAACTGCAAAGCAAACACTGCTACGCCCGCAATGAAGCGGAACTGCTACTGCAGCTGCTAGAAGTGCAGAAACTGCAAAGCAAACACAGCTATGCCTACAACGAAACAGAATAGCAGCTGCTAGAAAAGCAGAAACCGCTGAACAAACACAGGTACATCGTTAGCAGGCCAGAATAGATGCTGCAGCCGCTAGAAGTGCAGAGACTACTGAACTGACCCAGCTGCGACTCAAACGGCTCAGAGCAGCCGCTACTTCGGCCAGGCGTGCAGAAACCTCCGAGCAGATGCAGCGGCAACAAGAACATGATGTGCTAGCTACAACAGCTGCTCGGCGAGCTGCATTTTCTGAGCAGATAAAACGGCGACAACAGCGAGATGCACTAACTACAGCGGCTGCTACCAGGTGCCGCGTATGGACAGAAAACTTCGCACTTGACTGCAGTCCTACAACATAGTATAGGGATAAATTTTCTATGGGACGAATGTCCAAAAATGCTCCAGATGTAATGCCTTACGTTGGAAAGGCGAGAGGCCATATATGTAGTCTATATAGTAGATTTTATTGATAATAAATTTTATCAATAAAAAAACTGCTGCCGCACACTGCACACTGCTTTTACTGCTGCACAGTTTGTATATACCATGTCAAAACACAGGCTATAGACGGAAAACTGGTGAGTCATGATTAGTGTTTCAAGCATGTAGAAGTCTCAATTCAATAAATGCTGGCGATAGCTAAGCAGTGCAATAGCAAAACATTTTCTAGAAGTTCTTAAAATATGTAAAACTTTTTAATACTGCCAGTTTGAAGAACTTCAGTTTGCCTAGCAATGTCAATTTCATTATCAGTTCTGTGTACAAAACTAGGACAATTCCGATTTGATTGGTTCAAGACTGAAGCATCGTAGACTAGCTGTAAAACCCATTGCATATTTCTATTGGTTTTTCTAACATTATTGACATGTACAACTACATATGTGTATGCAGTCATATCAGCACAAAAATTTCAGTAGATTGAATATTTGGAGTTGTTTTACAGTATGAAAGACAACTCTCAATAAAACTATTGCTTTACGTAAATCGGTTCCCGAACACGGGTAATGCAGCTAGTAAAGCATAAATGTTACTTGAACAAAATAAAAGAAAGTTTTGACTTACTAGATTAGGAGCTCCAGAGAAATCAATGAAAACGTTACGAGGACTTGAAATCATTGATTTAAATCAATAAGAGCAAAAGTAAAAGTTAATATACGGTACTACAGTGAAGATCAGCCTTGATAGACTAACATATTCCTAGTCAGTACCCTTGGTAGACTAACATGTTCCTAGTCAGTACCCTTGGCAGACTAACATGTTCCTAGTCAGTACCCTTGGTAGACTAACATGTTCCTAGTTAGTACCCTTGGTAGACTAGCATGTTCCTAGTCAGTACCCTTGGTAGACTAACATGTTCCTAGTCAGTACCCTTGGTAGACTAACATGTTCCTAGTTAGTACCCTTGGTAGACTAGCATGTTCCTAGTCAGTACCCTTGGTAGACTAACATGTTCCTAGTCAGTACCCTTGGTGAACTAACATGTTCCTAGTCAGTACCCTTGGTAGACTAACATATTCCTAGTCAGTACCCTTGGTAGACTAACATGTTCCTAGTCACTACCCTTGGTATACTAACATGTTCTTAGTCAGTACCCTTGGTAGACTAACATGTTCCTAGTCAGTACCCTTGGTAGACTAACATGTTCCTAGTTAGTTGCAAATGCTGAGCAAATGCATGTATAATGTACAAATGTCACAATAAATGTACATGATGCTTTACCGAAAGGAAGGCTCCTGTTAAGGTGAGTTTTTGAATATTTGTCCCCTTTAGGGACCATTGAAAGGGCCTTCCTGGGATTCTCAAACCGAGTTGGGTAACTTTAGGGAAGGCAGTCAGTAGTTTGAACAGTCTAAAAACATGGATAAGTTTAAACTAGCACCTGAATATACAATGTAGAGTAATAAGAGATAGCAAACCTTACTTAGCAACAGGATACTACACACTATTCTTATTGCTCTCTAGAATAGAAAGATTTCATATAGGAGAACTTGCACTAGTTCTATTGTCAGAATTATGTCTGGTATAAGTTGGACTTCATGTTTCAGATGTTACTCTATTCAAATGTACTTTATCTTGAAAGTATTATATACATATGTACTGTATTTACATGTACGTTACAAACACATTAACATGTACGTTACAAACACATTTACAATGCTTATTGCTTAACTTATGAGCTACAAATCATGTTTTGATAATAATTAGGAATACTAAAAATATACTGAACTCAGCAGAAGGTTATACAAGTTAAAATATATTAGGAATTATATCTCACATATAATATACTCTGATGATGGGGTAACAGGGTGATTATGAGTATCTTTAGTAACTTGAACTGTCAGCCCTTCTCTGAGACACTCGTGTCTTCAGGAGACGAAACTGTCAGCTGACTAGATTATATTATAGAGATTTTCTCTCAGAAGAAACCAATGCAAGTAGTTTTGATTATTAGTTTCTGTTATATCCACTCTCATCATTTATCCTCTACACCACCCTCTTCCTTTAGATGCTATTTTCTCTACGCCTGTCTCTCTCCCGCTTTCCCTTTCAACCTCACTATCCCTGTTCTTGCTGTCTCCTCACTCTCCCCTCACCTCACTTACACTCTAATGTGATTACTTACCCTTCTTCATCAGAATTATCAGATCGACTCCATTCGTTTATTTCCTACAGAAATAAAAATTTACAAATGTACCATATAAAAAAAGAAAATACAATTTTACTATTTTAGTAACAAGCTGAGTCAGAAATAATAAGTATTCACATATTATAGAAATCTTAAAACACTGAAGTACAGTTTAGCTCCATAATATAAATATGAACCATTACTTATGTCTTTGTCTGAGTGTTTGTGTACTTGTTTAGAGCAGCTTTCAGCTCTAATCACTTCTAAACTTAAATTCTTGTTGAAAGAAACTTGAACTTCTGTTATGTAGCGTCACACAAAAGCTAAAGTAGGATATTTCATCGAAAGACAACTAACTCATTATATTATTTATAACTTATGTTATTGCTATGCACTCTCAGATTACTACACTATTGTTTGTGAAGTATTGCAAGTAATCTCAATGGTTTTTAACCAATATTTGGCTCTTTTAACCTGCTCATATCCAATATGGCAAACTTAGTTACAAATGGAAAGTGATAGCAGTACTATGGTAATGTAGACAAACTACAAGTTTGCTAGAGAAATATTGGCTGACTTGATGTAAACCGATATGCTATTATTAACGAACATTTTACAGGTGCGGAGATTGCACATAAGTCATTTACAACCAGTCAAGCCATCTGCGGATAAAACCACGTTGACAGTTTTGATTTTTTAACTTTATTATCTGCTATCACTGTAAATTCTAATGGGAAAAGTTTTAAATAAGAAATTAATTGAATTAAAAAAGGTTTTGGGTGCAGCTTGAACTAAAATCAAAGATTGGGTGCACCATAAAAAATCTCACCATAAAATTGAACCATGAATTATAACTTGAATCTTGTTTATAGAGCATGAATAACCAGAAGAAGTGTTTACCTGTAAATTTGGCATTGCTTTAGCAGCGATGTCTAAAACCTCTGGTAGATATATATCTGCTGTTGTGAATGTGAGCGATGTGACACTTGGCGGTACCACCTCTGCGGGAATTCATGTGAAGTACTATGCTTCAGGAGATACAGCATTGGTTCTAGCAAGTATTCGATATAGAATAGATAACGCTGAGATTAATTTTTAAATTATACAAATCAATGCTGATAGTTTGCTAGTTAATCACTATTAGTATGTCTCTCCTATCAACCACCTGTTATTAAACATAATGTTTACAGAAAGACTGTTATTAGAGGACTGTTAATAGGGAGATTGTTAGTATAGAATAGAGACTGTTAGTAGAAGGACTGTTAATAGAAAGACTGTTGATAGAAAGACAGTTAGTAGAGAGACAGTTAGTAGAGAGACTGTTAGTAGAGAGACTGTTACTAGAGAGACTGTTACTAGAGAGACTGTTAGTAGAGAGACTGTTAGTAAAGAGACTGTTAGTAGAGAGACTGTTAGTAGAGAGACTGTTACTAGAGAGACTGTTAGTAGAGAGACTGTTAGTAGAGAGACAGTTAGTAGAGAGACTGTTAGTAGAGAGACAGTTAGTAGAGAGACTGTTAGTAGAGAGACTGTTACTAGAGAGACTGTTACTAGAGAGACTGTTAGTAGAGAGACTGTTAGTAAAGAGACTGTTAGTAGAGAGACTGTTAGTAGAGAGACTGTTACTAGAGAGACTGTTAGTAGAGAGACTGTTACTAGAGAGACTGTTACTAGAGAGACTGTTAGTAGAGAGACTGTTAGTAAAGAGACTGTTAGTAGAGAGACTGTTAGTAGAGAGACTGTTACTAGAGAGACTGTTAGTAGAGAGACTGTTAGTAGAGAGACTGTTAGTAGAGAGACTGTTAGTAGAGAGACTGTTAGTAGAGAGACTGTTAGTAAAGAGACTGTTAGTAGAGAGACTTACGATTATATATTAGTATTATTAGTATTATTAGTACTATTAGTATTATTAATCATATTCTATTTTTTGAACCTGATTTTTTCAAAGAAAGTTATTTATACAAATTCTGTAATTATCCACTCTTCCAAGGGTATATCTTTGCTAGTTACAGACACTCCTAATTTCTACGGTTACTTTGATATTTTATATATAATTATTATGTCTTTCTGATAGATGCCTAAAACTGTAAAGGCTGTGCTAGACATGAGATGTTAGTAACTTGAAGCTTTTTGTTTTATGTTAGTTGCTTTATGCTAGTTGAGTTATACTATTTGTCTGGGTTGCTGTTTTATACTAGTAGTATAAAACATGAAAGACGTGCAGCATACAGTACACATCAAGTGTCTCAATCAAGGCTGGACCAGTTGGCCGCCATTCTCTACAAGTTATACAAGTTCAGTCGCCGCCTTCAATTCAATTAATTATTTTAGGCCACAATCTAAAAACAATTAGGGAAGACTGGTGCAGCTAGTTTAGTGTGTAGAATTTGTCCATTGTAGCTTTGATTTTATCTGTTGCATAGGGTGAATCCCTTTTTGAGTGACCATAAGCTAACATTTGTGCCTTATTTGTGAGCAGTAATAATAGGAAGTGGCTAGAATTTTCCACAGATATCAAAAGAAACCAAGCACTAGCTAGATATAAAAGAATACATATTCTCTATTGCACTCTACCATGCCTTGTATTACATATTCATTTATGTGACCCTTGAGATGTGGTTGTGTCAAAAGTCGATTTAATCAAATTAAGACCAAGTAAAGGCTAAAACATCAGCTACAACTTGATGTCATTTTTCTCCTTGTAGACTAACCCTGTACAGAGATAAATGCGTTTGAATGAGGTCATCTTTTAACAAGCTCAGATACCAGCAGGTGCTTCATTTGTGATGTAATGAGTAATGCATCTGAAAAGAGTCCACGAGCGAAAAATATAAGATCGCTTTATTAGCCAATCATCAGCCCAAAATTTTTATATATGTCATAATAAATGTTATCACTTGTAAAACGCCTTGTCTTTGATCTCAAGTATTGGGATTTTACTCTATTATTAGGTCACATCGACATCGATTTTTACTAAATTAATTAGCATCGTTACTTTAGTGAATTATTCGATCGACAGATTTTATTGACAAACAACAGAATTTTAAAAATGATTCAAGTTCTTGCGAGGGTGACTGAGTTTTCTGAGCATCACGTGGTCAACATCTGTGACAGAAAGCTTATAGTTAGAGCTGACAGGCGTCAGCAGCGTTATGCTACAGAAGAAGATAAGAGAATGAAGGTAAATTTATCATTTACTTTGAGTCCCTTATAGATATACTGTTGTGTTTATATTCAGATTATATTTCCCTGTTTTAGGCTGCAATGTAATTTCCTGTGCAGGTGTGCAAGATCCGGATGCACAGTGATTTCTTGATGGCTGAGATTGATGAATACACTAAAGGTAATAAATTTAGTACTCATGAATACATTTACTAATTAATAGAATTATAACTTTTTGCTATCACCAATCATCATTTTATAATTCTTTATCATTTCACCTAGCTATATTTGCTTCAAATTTTTTTTTGGCAGTTTAGCTAGTAAATTAGATTTATGATTAGACTTTAAATGTTCATTTCTCACTTGCAAAAAGTGATCAGGATCGGTTGATCAATGCACATTTATAACTTCCAGAATCAAAGCTTCGAATCGTTGGCTTGGTGTACTTATGCTTTTGTTAAACATATATTCATTTTTAAAATTACACTCGCAACTTTTTACCTCATATTTTGAAAGCTTTCAGGAGATACGCGTTAGAATGATATTTCTATGAATGACATACATTAATTGTATTTGTTTTATTGATTGCAGGATGTTCATGTGGTCCCACTATCGAAGCAGCTTTGTCAGTGTGGAAACTGCCATAAATGGGAAAGAGAGACTTGAATTTGTTTTCCATAAACCATGATGTTTTGTTTGAGTTTGCTGCAGTAGATGAATTTATCTTATTGTCTGAGCTGAAACTATGTGAGTGACCACGACTTAGATGGATATTTTTAATAAAAGCTTTATGCCGAGATAAAAAAATTTTGCCTGTAAAAATTATATAATAGAATAATATTGTTGAAGATAATGCAAAACATGATTTGCTGAACATTGAATACATCATAGCCCCATTGACACCTGTGCTGAAATCTTGTCTGATAGATGTATTTATGAAGTGTAATCAGGCTGTATTGACAGGTACTTTTGCATAGCTCGACCATTTGTTTAGTGCTTAAATCAACTAATCAAATGTGACCAGTGAATATTTTTTACAAACTGATACCAGTACTGACTCGATAACGTTGATTATACAATGTATATGACTTTTAGGGATGCAGTTGGTTTTGCCACATATTCTTGTCAAAAACGCAGTTTGCTTACTTTACTTAGTCAGAAACTAGCTTTTAGCATGGGTAGCGATGGCACTGTGCCGATACAAACACTTTATTCTACTTAGTTTGCTTGACATAATTACTGTAAACCAGTAGAACTGGTAGTCGGTACTAAGATGTTTACACAGAATTTAGAGGAAGCTAATATGATAAATTTTTTAATTTCCCTTATTTGAGGCGTTTGAGACAGTGATAATAATGTATCTGTAGCTGGATTTAAAATTTTATTCGAGCCAACATGAGCAAATACAAAATAAAATATGCCAATAGAGCCGTGTAGGACTAGACTTTTATTGCAATAGCCAATGTGAATACGCAAGATAGAGACGGGTTGTATCACGCGTTACATCATTTTTGGCAAGTCTGGGCATGTTTTTTTGGCCTGAACGTTTTTACCGCAATCAAGTTTTTTGATTTTAATCTTCAAATATATTGACAATGAGATTGCCTAACACAACAAACAACATATCAACTGATAGCAAAAACAATACTTTTATTAATTATCAACTCAAATTTGACCCAACCACATCTTTAAGTTATCATATAGTTACATTCACATTACATACACAAGTATAATAATTAATGTATCTGTATACAGATACACTACTAATTCTATTTTATTATGTTTGATCACTATGTACTACCTGAAAAGCTTGGATTATATACAGAAATAACAACCACATACCACCAGTGATCACCAAATCTCTTTACTTCTGACTTATTCTGTTTTAGGACTAACAAACACTAATTAGAGGTGTAATTCTCTGAGAAGAAAAGCTATAGAAGATGACGTGTATTGCGATGCATGTGTAACACACATGCGTTAAATATTCTCTCTTACCTTTTCTGTTCCAATAAAAGTTGAACATCTTTCTTTATGTTAGCCTTCTTAGGTCACCTTGGAGCGACATATAGCCTGTGGCCCTCATAATAGAGGCCATTTTCAGATAAAGCGACTTCTAATACTTTCTGCGTGGAGCTCAGAGAAAAAAAGATGACAAAAGCAAACCTGTAAAATATCAGAGTGAGTTCTGGCAGAAAGTCAAAAGAAATAATACAATTGAGAAAGAAATAACATAATTAGGAGATGAAGCTGTAAAAAGTACCTCTCGCTGTTCTGTGGCTGAATATAGTCAATACTCATTACTTCTCCAAACACCTCAAATATATGTGCTAAGTTGGTTTTCCAAGAAGCCTGAAATATTATCAAAGCATTTTAAAATAGTCAATGTTTTCTCTCACCAGAAAATATACAAACATGAAACTGTGGTTTTGCTACTTTTACAAATATGGAAATATTGAAACTGATTATAAACAGTCTCTTGAAAACCTTGTGAGTGTAGAATTTACAAGAACTATAATAAGCTACTTGTATATGAAGGAAGGTTAACTATTTGTAATTACAGTGAACCAAAGTTTACCTTCAGTTAATCATCAGTTTTCAAGGCTCCTTTAGAGTAGCCTGTGAACCATAGCTATATGTTTAGACTAATTTGTCTCAGAATCTACAATCTGTGTAGTAAAACCACAGAACTGTCTGTTTATGAGTTTGTATGCTTCACATGCTAATTATAAACACTCAAATACCCCATTTGAGATGTTGGTCACGTATATTGTTCTCTTCAGCTCTTCTGAACTATCAGTCATCTTCCTAGTAGACTCCCATTCATTGACTAACATAGCTAAATCCGTTGAATCCAACAAAACTTGTATCTCAATATTGCAAGTGTATAGAAGTAAGGTATGACAGACGAGATAGCAGTAGGAAGAGGTATTTGGGCAGAGACAGCAATCATGAGGTAAGGGATATGTGGAGTAGACCCAGAGATTACATTATGAACAGGTATAAGAGAGCCAATTGGTATGAGAAGCGAGAGATAGATAAGCATGATGAAAGGTACAGTGACAGTAGCAGGAGTAGAAGTGCAAGACTTGCTGGCTCTAGAAATAAATACGGTGAAGATCAATGACTAGGCCAAAAAACTGTGCAGTATTTAGAAGTTAATCGAGTAAATGTTGAGTTTACGTTTGGCGCTGGGGCTGAGGTGTCAATAGTAGCCGAGGCAACAGCCAATAGGTAAAACCTACAATTAAAGAAACCCTCAACAGTTTTAGAAAATGCTGATGGCTCAAAGGAGGATTGCTGGTAGCAAACTTGCATTGGTGGAGGGTCAGGTCAGGCCAGGCTAGATAAATCTGGGCTTATGTCAACCCCCAGAAAACTAGTAGATTTGATAGTATAAGGCAGTATTTTGAGTATATAAGGAGGTGGAACGAAAGACAGCTCTTTTTCACTCTCTTTGCATCGGTTCATGTAAGTTTACTCATTTATACAACAAAACTAAGTCCCACTCACTAGTAATAGTAACCCAAGGCAACCTTAGTGAAAACTTATTAGCTATTGATTGTATAGAAAAGACTTTAGTCAATTGCTCAATGCAGTTGAAGAAGATGAATGCATAGAAGAAGGCGGTGCTTAATGGAGTTATAAACCAGTGCTTAATGGAGTTGTAAACCCTAAGCCGGTTTTAAGCCATATTCAGCCAATTATAGATTTCAACAGACTTATAATACATTATAACAAAATAACAGCATGCTCACGATATAATTATATCTTAAATTGGCTGAATACCTATGATTACAGTATTGCCAAGACCATTGGTTCAAAAAATTATCAGGATAATAATTTCCGTGATGCAATGCAGTCAGTTAAAACAATAAATTATGTCACATACCATAGATATAAATACAATAGCCTAAAATATATCATACACTTTATCTAAACAACTCTTATGGTTGTATCATGAGTTATTAGTTACGTCAATATCATCAGGTGTTCTTTCAGATCCTTCAGATGCTAACACCAGAATTATGATAGCAGAATGTTATTAATTTTAGTAGCGAGATGTTAATATCGGAATGTTAAATTAAAATTTTGATCAATGTGTTAAAACAATCATATGTTAGATAAGGTTATATAAGAAGTGAGTGATGTATTCCAGAACCTACATGTATATAAAACTATGAGGGTAGTGGTTTTAGGTTGCGGTAAAAGATAAGACAACTCGAGGTGAATACATTTGATTGGGTGTTTCATATCTTATATCTGTGAATCAGCTGTAAACCAATCAGCAGTCTCATAGATTAAAACTTGGGTATTTATACCAAAGTTCTGTAGCTGTTCCACAACTGCTGTATTCCATTTCCTTATTCATCTTATAGAAGGTCAATAGCATAACATTTTCAATAGGATTGGTTTACATGAAGGTAATAGTGTACATTTAGCATGTGACTCGCTAGTCGGGGAGTTGTACACTCATGGAATCAGAGTTGTGACAAGGTTAGCGATTTTATATTTCTATCTAAAGAGCTGTCTAGGCTCAGGGAACCTGAGCTGTATTATAGATTATTCAACTATGTTTCCTAGAATACTGTTCTATGAAATTTATTGAGTCATTGATATACACACCCTGATATAACACATCAATTAGAAATCAATAACAGGAATAAGATGAAATATGAAGTTGCTGTTGTAAAAGACTGCTTGAAGTCTAACTTATCATACAAATTGGAGTTGCAAGCTCTTGATACTTCTAGGTTATACTCAACCTTTATGCTTAGTCTACAGCCATGACTTTCAGTAACAATTCAACAAGAATAAGCAGTTTCTTGTGAAGGGCACCTCTTCAACATCACTAGTAGTTAGAATTATGTCCCTTGCTTATGTTATGCTGCTATTTACTGTAATCCATGTACTGCATTGTACAATACTACGAGTAAAATAGTTTAGATATATTTTGGTTTAAATTCATTTTGTTAAGTGCACTGTTTGTTGGTATTTTTATGTAGCGCCCATTATCGATTCTTTGATGTTTATTGAGAACAGTGTTGACACAAGTCTTTCTGTCACACGCATCCCCTCGCACCTGCGCACCCGCGCACCCGTGCACCCGCTTGTGTCCAAGCACACCCACTCATATGAAAGTATACAGTGTATTTAAGGGCTTCACTACCAAACTCAGTTAATACTGTTAATATTACACACACTGATATGAAAGTGTACAGTGTATTTAAGGGCATCATTACCAAACTCAGTTAGTACTGTTAATTTTACACACGTACTCGTGCGAAAGTTCACCGTGTATTTAGACGCAACACTACCAAATAAAAGTTTTTAGCAGCTCGCAAGATGGTTGCATCATCAGGCCCTATCATCTAATAGAAAACCAGCGGTTATAAAACCACAAAATCTGCAAGGTGTTTGCTATGTTGAGCTCAATTTTTCAGCTGACTCAGTCTCTTGCAAGATACTCTCCTATATTCCTTTTCCTACAAAAACCAGTGCATCATCATAAAGGTTTTCTTTCCAGCGCGCACACCGTTACGAGTCTGCTTTAGCATGAGATCTACGGTATTCCGCACTCTAGTATGAAATCTACTGTTGTATTCTCCTTTTCTCATGGACAACCCATAGTTCCATGCATTCATTTTATGCATGTAAACTATAAATTATAATTAACAGTATTATGTACAGTAAAACATATAACATATATAAGGTACATGTAATAATTATGTTGTGTATTAAATAACAGATAAGCAATTGCTTTGTAAATTAGCTGAAAGCTAAACAAGTACGAGGAGTTATAAAAGCTCAAATGTAAGAAGTTAGCTTTGTTGTTGCTCTGCTTGCTTTCTCACTAGTTTTTCAACATTGCTCATTTTTACAAGAGCTCGAGGTTCTGATTAGACACGGACTCAGTCATCGGAAGGGAAGTACTTTGTTAGTAGTTCGTTTTGTAGCAGATTCCTATAAAGCATTCGGTGAGTCCATTGTCTAGCTTAATTCTAGTCATATCATTTTGTTAGAATGTTACATCTATGAAAATTCAGTAATTATTACTATGTATTACTATTACTATGTATTACTTATGTCTATGGATATGTGAATAAATATTACAGATAAATAAACAGATGAACAGAGTTACATTTATAAAAAAATGGTGTGTCATGTTCATGCATTTGCTTGTTCTAAGATTATTTCTGCACCTACTATTGGTACATTATTATACATCTAAACTGTCCATGCTTGTCTTTAGTGATCCTTTTTATTGAGTAAAATTTTATAGGTTGTGAGATTTTGTCTTCTTTCAATCACATTAAATTGTGTTTAAGATTTTCTACAAACTGTGAGTTGGTGTTGGTATTTGATAATGTAATTGTTCATTGTTTAGGTCATTAGGGGCTCGCTCCTTTCTCTGTACATAATACATTGTGGTAAAGACTGCAATGGGGGTTATAATGGGTTACTGGTTACTGGCAATAATGGTTACTTACAATGTATATACCATCAAGTCTATTATTGTAGCGTTTCATCCTTGCTACTAGATGTTCTAACTAGTGTAGAGAGAGTAGATGTTAACTACAGCAAGTTTAGATAGTTACAAATTATGACGGGAGTTTTTTGCTCGGCCTGTTTTAATAGTAATACAATACAAAATGAAACCTGCACTGCAGATTCACCAGGAGAACAGCATTCTCGTACCGGAATATATAGATATACACTGCATACAGTCATAAACGGTATAATGATATGTGTATAATATAATATAGGACTAGAATCAGACACTTCAGCAATAAAACACAAAGTATTATTTTGGGTCTTTAGCGAGGATCTTGTTGACACATTTCATCATAATTTACGTGTTGCGGAGTGAAAAATTCCATGGTTAACATTATAGTTCTATTTTTTATAATAGCGTAACATGCACATTCTAGCATTTGTTTTTTAATAGAGTTAAAGACACTGTTTAAAGTTACCAAAAAAGTTTAGAACATAAACAATCAGATAAAATATAAATCTATAATCAAGTTGTTCATAATTTAAATCATTCTTGTAAGTTTAAATAAGTGTTAAACATTAAATTATTTGAAAAGTTATTGAATTATTGATTACCAAACTACTGAGTTTCTAGTAAGATAACATTTAAGTAATCAGCACACATTTCTCCTTAGCAGGCCAGACTTGTGGTTTAAAGTTTTTATTGGTTGTTGCATATTTTGATGATATTGATGACACCAAAGATAGGAATACTTCATTAAATTTGTAATAATTTAAACAAATATCCTCTGTTTTGTGAAATATTGTTGTGGATGACATGATATTTGCTTAGTTTACCGCAGGTTTGTAAAAGTGTTTACAAAGGGTAAGATGTTCCATTGATAGACTACAGCACCTGAACTGATTTACTCTGAATATACCTGCAACCAAATATGGCCAAACCTTGACTTACAATCTTCATTATATACAGAATTTTTGATGCAACGATGTTAAAAGTGAGCAAATATTTTGTAACATACGAAGTACTTTGCAGTATACCACATCAGCAAATACTCTAAACATTTAAAGGCTGACTTGCAACAAAATTCACATTACAGTTATTTGGTATCATAAAATTCACCATGTCTTACTCTGTTGTGTTGTAGGTGCAAAATATATGGGAATGTGATTACAAGCTCTTAAAAGCTAAAAAACGAACAGTTAATCGCAGCCACACGAGACCGCCGTAGTTTGGATTCGCTTTCCAAAACGGCTCAAGTGGGACGTAGTTGTTACAGGATGGTTTCTGTTTACACTTTCACGCAACCTCATTCGTCGAAATATTTTCACAGATATACTTCAAGCATTCAATAAAACCATGTCTATTGTTCTTACGCGTCTATTTTATCGTCATTGTAATGCTGTCACTTTCAGCACTGATATCTTATCACTTACCGTAAAAAATCGTGAAACTTTTTAACCTTAGCTCAAAGGAGTACATATCATTGTTTGATAATCATGACGAGCCTGTTGGTTATCTGTGATAATCGAAAAGTGCTGCAAAAATTGTTTGCGAAGTATTGGGTCACGTGATCAGACACGACTTGACCATTGAATAATGCTGAAACAAAACTGTAAAGTTGCGAGCATCTATATTTAATACGGAGACTTTGGTAAAACCCGAAGTGTTTGTCATAAACTAGTGCTACAATATGTTTCATAGTGAGCTTTTTATTGGCCTTTCAACACACGTGAGAACATCACGTGACAAGACAATAACCAAACTGTAAGGACTGCGTCAGATAAATAAACAGATTACAATCTACGGAGGCTTTTCGTTTTTGAGCTTTTAAGAGCTGGTAATCACATTTCCACGTATTTGGCACTTACAACACAACAGAGTGAAACATAGTGAATCTTTTGATACCAAATAACTGTAATGTGAATTTTGTTGCAAGTCAACCTTTAAGATTTTTGGAAACATAGTTTCTGGTCTATAGAAATTCTTGTGTTCAAGGCTTGAGAAGGTCTCTCCGTGGTAACGACGGACACAGGTTTAATCTTACATTCTCAGATTGCGTTTATTCTCTCAGTTAACCTTAACCTTCCTTAATATGATATATAACAATCTTGGACAAAACAGATGTCAAGATCATTAAAAGGCATTGTAACTAATTGTAGAAGCAAGGAGGCTACCATATTCAAATTAACAACTATCCTAGTCTCGCTTCAAAGTTTAGGTTTAAAGTAGCAGCTCTGTATCACTGTCTTTTCAATCAATTGACTTGTGTCATGTAAGAGATTCTAACCTATCTGTAAACCAAAGACCTGCTAGCTGGTGTTTATCCTGGTTCCTTGTAGCAACCCTATTAGCCTTTTAGCTCATCTAGCTTTGGTGAGGATGTTAATCTATGAATGCTTGCAGAAGGGTAGATGTTTAGGTATGACTACTGACCTGTTGTTCATGTTATACACCAGATTTATTCACTTATTAGATTGACCCACATAGTAAGGTGTTTGTACCCCGACAAATTTATACTCCTCTGACTGCAGTACCTGGCCCTCGACCAGGCATACTTGTAGAAAATTGTTATAGACCACCTTCAGTAAGTCTGCTGCTTAGCATATTTCTGATTGTCTCTTTTAGTCAACATTTCTTATATTGTGACACGAGTATATGTGATTACTTTTCGCTTCACTTTAGGTTATTCTAAAAATGCTTTGCTCCTTATTGTAGACTGTCTTTATACCATCGTTAGTGCCAGATAATTCAGTGAGACCATTCACTCCTAGCATGCCTACTAGTCCTCCCATGTACTCCCCTACACTAGTCAGCAGCAAATATATCAGCGTCATCAACCTTTAGCCATGTCATGAACCAGCACATCTCTATGGCTTCCTCTAATGCTAAGCAGCCCTACCATAAATGTCTTCCATAGATGTACAGCAAAAGTTGCAACTTACTTCCGACTATCTACCCTATTTCTATACCGTATCCTTTGCCTCAACCATGCCAACAAGTAGTTTTACTTCAAGTATGTGTCATTAGTAACACAGCTGAAGTGTTTTAATAGTGTTGATTTTTGTATCAAACTATCTGTGTTTATTATGGTTTTCTTATTCCTGCAGTCATGTATCCCTCAAGAGCAAAGACAACCAGAGGCCCCTATCATGCAGATGTCTACCACACAGTAGTACAGGGTTGGGTGCACTTTGATGACAAATCAGCTAGAATAATGGAAAAGAATGACGTAAAAAAATGCAAAACACTCTTGTGTTTTGCATTTGGTCTACTACAGATGTGCTGATAGCAGATAACACTCAATAAAATATACGCGTTGATGTATTTGAGAGTAGACAACTCCTTGCAACAAGAAAATTCCTACATTCCATGCAATGAATACGATAGGCTTCCGCTTGATATACAAGTACAAATTATCAGGTACCAGAAACTCTGGTCGCGAGATTAAGAATGTACAAGAATACTATAACTATTATATTTGTCTGTTAGAGTGTCAGCAGGCAGCATCCACACAATCTCAGTAATTATTAGTAAGAATGGTGTTTTATATTGAACAAGTTTCAGTACACAATAGGGAGGCAGATTGAAAAAACTAAAAACGAAATAGGCAGAGAGAAAACTTCGATTGAAGAGTTTGTGGCTGTAACGTTGTTCAGTTCGGTAATTCAGATGTCCTCATGTTATAGGCAGAGACTCTTGAATGGTTAGCTGAAAAGCATAGAACAAGCTGTCTAACTGCAACAGCTGAGCTCAATAGACAGCAGGCGGTACTTGATCTTTATTCTCACATTTACCAAAACACAAGTTAGCCAATCAAAATCTACGAAGTTTACCCTTGATACGCTGGAAATATTCTATAATAACTTCAAGGTTAAATAAATGCCACCATTTCACTATTTTATCATTTATATGTAAATCTCAATCTAAACCACAAGAATAATAATATCAAATTAATAATAAACTTATTCATTATTGTACTAATAGTTCACTCTATGAGAGCGAATCAATTCATGTATGACCATTTTAAGGTTGAGTAACATTGCCTCTCTATTCATCTTTTTAGAGACCCTGTGTTGCTGTAGAAATAAATTAATTTGAATAATGCATGAATAAGGCGCTATATAAACTGTACAGTGCTTTGACCTTGTCTCTTTAGCAAACTATCTCATCTACAATCTTGCAAGGCAAGATAAGCAGTTCTTCCACTGTAATGACAATGATGGCAGACTGAGAGTAACCTAGAGTAACAAACAAGAAAATAAATCGTCAATACAGCAGGTGCTCTCCAATTCACATACCAAAACTCTTCAAATAAAGAAATGGCCAGAGGTCCTATAAACTCTTGATAATTTCTTGCATACGTCCCTTTTCTCTATAACACCAACAGCTAGGTGAATAAAGAACTAAAAGAGTCACAAGGTAGACATCTCAGCAATCAACCAGCATCTATGAAATAGTAACTTGTACATGACAAAGTAACAACAGACCAAAATGTATTGGAACATTAGTTGAGTACTTTGACACAAACATTTATGTGCAAGCATGAGAAAAATTTTGGCTGACTGAAAAAGTTTTAACACTGTCTCAATCTGATAGCAGACGAGCTAGATCATAAATTTTAACATAATAAATATCTACAGTGTATCAAGACTGAATAGTGAGTCTTTGTATTCATGTCTATTGAAACAGGTAAATTAGTATAGAAGGAAGTATGTGCTCAGCACACAGTAAAGATGTTTTATATTGAAGTTTCAATACACAATGGGAGGTATATTGACCAAATCTAAACACGGAAGAGGCAAAGACAACACCGACTGAAAAGTTAATGGCTCTTAAAGAGGTTCAGTTTGGTAAATCAGATGTCCTCATATTATAGACAGAGACTCTGGAATGGTAAACTGAACAGCATAAAACAAGCGATCTAACTGCAACATCTGAGCTCAATAGACTCAATATAGATGAGCTACCACTTCAATAGGTGGTAGTTCATCTATATTCTCTTATTAATCAATACACGAGTTAGCCAATCAAAATCCACTAAAATTAGCCTTGATACGCTGGAAATATTCTATAACAATTTTACGAGTAAATATTGGTTTAACAGTGAAAGTTGTCAAACAGAAAAATTTGACACAAGGATATGTCTGAAGCCTTAGTACCTTTAAGTTGACTAACACCAACGTTCTAAAATACACAATGAGTCTATTAAACTCTGAGTCATATGCTAGTACTGACAGCAAATGCAAGCCTGATTTCTATCAGGTACCTTTTGCCAACATTTCACTATTTTTAGCATTCTATATTTTAATGTCAATAACCTAAACTATACGAATAATAATATTAAACAATTAATAATTTCATTATTGCACTAATAGTTTACACTATCAGAGTAAGTAAATTGATGTATGACCTTTTAAGGTTGAGTAACATTGCCTTTCTATTCACATAATCAGAGTCTCTGTTTTGCTGTAGAAATGTATTAATTTGAATAATGAATGTACCAGTAGGCGTCAACCAGGCTTGATGCTGTTATACGCTTTGTGCAAAAATAAAAAATTTAAGAACTAAAAACAAATATACTAATATGAATAATAGCATAATTTTGTTTTAAAATACTGAAATTATCAAGTCACTGAGCAGAAAGATTTTATCATTAATATAATTAATATCATTAATGAATCACTTTCTCTTTGAAAGTAAAACTAGAATGTAATAAAAGGAGCTGTATAAAATGTAAAGCACAATTGACCTTGTCTCTTTAGCAAACTATCTTATCTACAGTCTTGTCTCATCACAGTTTTGTAAGGCAATGTAAGTAGTTCTCCCGCTGTCACGACAATGATGACAGACTGGGCAGGTGCCCAGAAAGTGTGTAGTTTGTGTACCTAAAGTGACAAACAAGATAAGAGATCATCAATACAGCAGGTGCTCTCTGATTCACGTACCAAAACTCAACAAGTAAATAAAATGGCCAGAGGTCCTATATACTACAGAAAATTTCTTGTATACGCTCCCATAACAATACGTGAATAAGGAACTAGAAATGTCACAAGCTAGACATCTCAGCAATCAGCCAGCATCTATGAAATAGTAACTTGTATATCACAAAGTGACAACAAATCATTAAGTGTACGACCATTAGCTGGGTACTCTGACAAAAGGAGAAAAATGTTGGCTGTCTAAAACGTTCCAACACTGTCTCTGTCTGACAGCAGAAGAGCTGATGATAAAGTTTAACATAATATACATCTACAGGGTATCCAGACTCCGTAATGTGTCTTTGTATCCATGTCTATTGAAACAGGTAAATTGGTAGAGAAGGAAGTACATGTATGTGTTCATCATACAGTAAAGATGATGTTATTACTATACACAGCATAATTTGAATAAAAAGAACTTGACATGTAATATTAGCTCATATATCTCAGAAGTATTGATTGTATCCGTTAGCATTCTCTATAAATCATGTTTTGAACACTCTGATGGCTACGTAATGCCATGATTGGCCACTGGTGAGAGCACCTGCCGTAGAGTGAAACTCTTTGGCAGGCTTGATGTTAAATGTCTTCAATTTATCAGAGGTAATGAGTGGAAGGACAGAAAATTTACATAGAAAATAACCTCCAACTTCCAAATTACATGAGTGTGTGTGTGTACTTGTAACAGATACTTATACACTGTCTACAGTCTATCAGACTGTAATATATCGTATATACTACAAATATATAGTATAAGACTGTTAGTATATAGACTGTCTACAATCTAGATACCATTTAAAATGATTGTTCTTTCCACTACAAAATGCAAACAGTCTGTTTGTTATTATCAAAGATGTTTATAGAATTGTTAACTAATTGTAGTAAGATAACTTGAAATGTGTTTTTCCTTTTTAAACAAAATTGTAACGCCTTAAATAGGTCAAAAGATATATATATACGTATTACATGCAAACAACAAATGTAGTTTTGTTATGAGAGCCATGAGTTTAAGGATAGTTAATATATAAAACAAAGTATTTTGAAGTATAAACCAGCAGTGAAAGTCTTCTAGTATAATGTACATGTATAAAGTATTGTGAGAGAGAATGGCATAACACACGTCCTGTTTTTCACAAATAATAACTGGAAACTTGAAAGCGCATTCCATCTATTATAACTTATATCTGTAACTTACCCTTATAACTTACACTTGCTGAGCTCAAAAGTTATAGCAAATAATCCAGATTTTTTGGATTATAAAGGATGAATCTTCCACATCTCCACCTCAACCTCTCCTTCTCATCTAGACCACAGCCTACAGTAATGATTATTAGGTGGAATACTTTTTACTAATCGCTATGTCAAACAGGACTTAATATAAAATTCATTCCTGTCTATTTGACTTACCAGACTTTCTGTGTACTTATATAGTATTTTTAAACAAGTCAACTATAGCACGCGTAACTGCGGATTAAGGTGAAACTATGGTACAACCTGCAACACAATGGCAGATTGAATCCCTCCCAAAGCCTTGAATCTCTCAAAGAATGACAGCATAATCAAGTGCATCTATCTTTGCTTGATATCTATTGGTTCAATGGTTGTCATCAATCGTTTTTAAGCAAAAAAATTTACATTGAGTCATTTTTAAACAAAAAAAACTCCATCTAAAATAGAAATTGAGTAACTCTATCATATTAATGTAAGGTAGCTCGTAATAAACGTATTTTACCAATAAGTTAATTACAAATGTATAAAACAACATTCTATATTTATTGTAAGTAAGATAACTAACACTAGTATATAGGAATGTCAGAGAGAAGGAATAATACTCTAATATTGGTGTCAAACATTTAAAGAGTTACACTTGGTAAAATTGTTTTTATATTTAGACTTTTAATGCTATAGATGTTCAATTATTGATACAATATCTGAGTCTCATTGAAAGCAGTTTGTTAAATTAGGCTAAGGTTCTATGGGTAATAAGGGTGCTACCATAACAACCCTACAGCACTACATAACCAGCTGCTAAAATGAGAATATAAACATGCTTTCCAATCTGTCACTCAGGTTTGTAAACCGACTAGTGTTAGCGGTTAAAGCGGATTATAACTTGGATTTATCCTCTCTTTGAAAGAATGATTATTTGCTGTGTATCTATATATACAAATATAAGTGTTTGTTTGCTTATCTGTCGTATGTCCAGTTTATAACGATTGGTTAAAATGTGCATGTTTGCAGTTCCATGCGCCGTGAGAGATCGTGGCGTGTAATGATTATATGTACAATTATTCTACACCGTGACAAGGTGCATGGTTTAGTGGTAGTTTGCTTGAACTTAACATCTGTGCATCTGAATGTACAGGTTGATTCCTGTAAGGTGAACGATTTTTTCCCAACGCCGTTAGCTGCCTTCAGAGAGACATGGCTCTCATTATAGTAACATGTTAATAAGTTAATATTATGCTAGTAATTTAGGCTAATTAAAATATTAGCTTATGTTACTAGCTTAAGTTACTCAAATTTATTGGGTAAAGAAATGTAGTCAATGGCAACTACATTACCTGCCACTGTTTATAAGCTGCTTTAGATCTTGAATAAATGTGTAGCATAAGAAGTAAGAAATGTTTATCAACAATCTGTTTCAGCTATTCCTCGAGCTTTTAGATATTTGAATTATGCATCGGGTCAAACACACAGAAATTATTCATTGGATAGACACACAGAAATAAACAAACACCTTCATTTAAAAGTTGGAATGGTAAATGCTACATATGGTAATCAAAAATATATATTTTTATGCAAAACCTTTTTATTACCCGCCCAGCTTTCGGCATTCACCAAGTACATCTAAATTGTCCAGTATACTAGTTACTCACGAAATATGTACAACTCAAGATCTGGTCTACCATCAGATAGACACCGGTTACAGAGAGGCTCGATGTCTTTTATCTTTGAACCATCTTTATCAAGAATCTCAACTCCAGACACATCCAGGTGCTTTAGCTTAGATAAAGCATCAATAAGGTTGACCAGTTCTAGAACAATCCATAAAGCTCTCTCAAACATAATGAACACTTGGTGATATGTTCTAGTTAATGTACTTATGGCTATGTTGAGAGATTACCATGGTGTTAACTCACTTTGAAAAAGGGCTTCCTTGTACCCTTGAACAAGGCATTTCTTACAAATTTCAACTTAATTATTTTTTTCCGTTTTTGAAGGCAATATACTTCTAGATTGCTTTGAAGCATTATATATATTTGTCTTAACAGTTTTGAATAGAAATGCTAGAAACTGGAGAAAGCACTGACCATGTTCATAAACACTTCCTGTTCCTCTCATGCTCAGCTTCTCTAGCTCCTTCAACTTTATAAGTTCCTCCATCATTCCTGGCTGAAGGAAACAAAACAGTCCTGATTGAAGATCCTTTTGCTAGAGATACTCTTACTATCAGCGACTAATACAAACTATATGACTAGTACTTAGTAGAGACTAAATAACTAGTACTTAGTACAGAATATATAACTAGTACTTAGTACAGCGTATATGACTAGTACTTAGTACAGACCATATGACTAGTACTTAGTACATACTATATGACTAGTACTTAGTACAGACTATATAACTAGTACTTAGTACAGAGTATATGACTAGTACTTAGAACAGACCATATGACTAGTACTTAGTACATACTATATGACTAGTACTTAGTACAGTCTATATAACTAGTACTTAGTACAGAGTATATGACTAGTACTTAGTACATACTACATGACTAGTACTTAGTACATACTATATGACTAATACTTAGTACAGACTAGATAACTAGCACCTAGGACAGACTATATGACTAGTACTTAGTGCAGATTATAGGACTAGTACTTAGTACAGACTATATGACTAGTTCTTGGTACAAACTATAAGACGAATATTTCTAATTTGCATAACCAAGCACACACACTTACGAGAGTTGTGTGGTTTATATCCAGGTGTGTGAGTTTAGGCCAGTTACGAAACAACAGGAAATGGAGAGGAGCATCAAATTGGTTACTAGGGAGTAGTTGAAACTTCCTGAAAGTTAAATTGTGGCATCTGCTGATGTCCGATTGTTTGCTTAAAGAATATATGTATGATGTTTAAAGGTTGACTTTCAACAAAATTCACATTACCGTGATATGATATGAAAAGATTCACCATGTCTTACTCCGTTGTGTTGTAGGTGCAAAATATGTGGAAATCCGGTTACAAGCTCTTAAAAGCTCAAAGATCAACAGGTAATAGCAGCCATCACGATAACGCAGTAGGTTGGAATCCTTCGCCAAAATGACTCAAATGGGACTTAGTTAAACATGATGTGCTTCTATTTACACTTTCACGATGGCTGCGATTACCTGTTCGTTTTTTAGCTTTTAAGAGCTTTTAATCACATTTCTACATATTTTGCACCTAGCACACAGCAGAGTAAGACATGGTGAACCTTTTGACACCAAATAACTGTAATATGAATTTTGTTGCAAGTCAACCTTTAACATAAAAAACTCAAGCGGTCTGTAGCAATAAGGGTGACATATATGAACCACCCTACAGCCCAAATAGACATCACTGTCTGAGTTTTAAGGCTAAGTTACACTGCTTACACATTTCTGAACAGAAAATCAATTCATGTTATAATAACAAAACTACCGAGTGTATTAACTTTATAAGTTCACAAAGAAATTTCATATACTGTACTTCCATCTTTGTAAATATAATCTATCTTTAGGAATGAATGACCAGCCACTATATACTTGCTCTCCATTTGTTTACTCAAGTCTGTTGAGCAAGTCTTTTGTAGCTAATGTTCCTGTGTTTAAGGAGAAGGTAGACATAAAATATTTTGAAATCATGTTTGGTGTGACCCGAAGAGATAACTTTAAATAACCTTTATATAACCTGAGATAACCCTTGAGATAACCAAACATTTAAATTTATTGCTTTCTTTCGCTAGTGACATTAATATGCAAATTATTATTTGTTTTACAGAATACAAAAGGATCAGAATGCTATTTAATTGAAGCTGATAAGATATACATGTAGAATTCTTGTCATACTTTTAAAATTCTGGCAACTGGTTTTTAAAATCTCTACACAGTAATTTGTCATACATCATTTCGGAATTATGATTTGAACTTGTTTTGGCACAAATGATTCAAACTTGTTCTACATCCCACAAGTACTGCCTCTTTAGAGAGATGAATCAGTAAATGACTCAGTGCTAGTGACACACAAAATCACTGAGCACTAAGGGAAGTTGTGAAGAATAACAAATCCTTACTTTATGTTAGTGCAGTTGAGAAGCATGTTTTCTCTCCCAAGTTTACAATGTACTAGCTCTTTGCATATTGATAGTTCTTCCTACAAAGAGATCAGTTTATATGATCTTTGATTGTACCAGCCTGTATAGCTTCTACATGATACTGGAAAAGATACAAAAATTATTTACATGACCTTTGGCTGTTAAATTTACAAGAGAATTGTAATGTCAGATAAAAAGTGAAAGAATATTTTCAATAACAGATTTATTGGTATTAAAAGCATAAATCACAAAGAAAAGAGTTGCTCTTCCAGAAAAACTTCAGAACGTAAAATGTAAGCAATATTGTTTTTAGCATATTTCCAAGTATGAAAGTCAATTTGAAGTCATGCTAAAACAAATTAAAAGTAAAAATCTTTAAGTTACCTAAAAGATACGTAAATGTTACTAGAACGAAATAACAGAAAGTTCTGACTTACCAGATTAGGAGCTCCAGAGAAATCAATGAGAGCTTTACGAGCACCTAAAATCATAGATTGAAACCCATTGGAGCTACAGGATAAATTAACTTACAGGACTGCAGGGTAGAGCAGCAGTGGTATGCTAACATGTTCCTAGTCAGTTTCCTTGGTATACTAACATGTTTCTAGTTAGTACCCTTGGGAAACTAACATGTTCCTAGTCAATACCCTTGGTAGACTAACATAATCCTTGTCAGTACCTTTGCTAGACTAACATGTTTTTAGCCAGTACCCTTGGTATACTAATATGTTTCTAGACAGCACCCTTGGTAGACTAACAGCTTCTTAGTCAGTACCCTTGGTAGTCTAGTATGTTCCTAGTCAGCAACCTTGATAGACTAACATGTTCCTAATCGGCACCTTTCATAAACAAACATTGTATCTTCATGCATATGTAGATAACATCAACAAGTACCATAATGTTAAACCACAGACTGTAAAGGGCATTAGCACTAATAATAGCCTGAGTTTCTTACCGTGAGGAAAATATCCGTTAATGTAAAATTTCTTCAAGTGAGGGCAGTTGAGGGCAACATCGAAAATTTCCATGAAAGTTTGTAACCAAGAAAATTCTTTTAAATTAGATCCTATTTTGTCAATCAGCGATGGCACAATGTCAGGCTAAAATAAACCAGCACATATACTGCATAATGTTGTAATTATGTAATGTTTTTCTTCAAGAGCTGTTTAAAGTAAAATTAACTATTGACATGAAAATAGAGTGAACATCGAGTGTATAATCTGGGTCAACACTTTCGTTAGATGTGATGCTTATATTTAGTTTCACTAGCCTTATACCAAAGATAGCGACATGAGCTATTAATAGACATTTTTTATCATCTCCCCTTGCTTATTGCTGACTGCACTGTACCTTATACCAAAGACTGCAATGTGAGCTATTAATAGATATTCATTGTCATTTGCCTTAGTTATTGCTGACTGCACTGTACAAATGCTGAGCTAATTCATTGTCACAATACATGATGCTTTACCGAATCGACTTGTCCTGCTGTTAAGGTGAGTTTTTGAATATTTGGCCAGTTCAGAGACAACTGGAAAGGTTCTTCTGGGATTCTCATAGCGAGGCTGGTAACTTTAGGGAAGGCAGTCAGTAGTTTGAACAGTCTAAAAGCATGGATAAGTTTAAACTATTACCTGAATACACAATGTAGAGTAATAAGAGATGACAAACCTTACTTAGCAATAGGATACTACACACTATTCTTATTACTCTCTAGAATAGAAAGAATTCCAATAGGAAAACTTGCACTAGTTCTATTGTCAGAATTATGTCTGGTATAAGTTGGACTTCATGTTTCAGCTGTTACTCTATTCAAATGTACTTTATCTTGCGAGTATTATAAACACATACATATGCACTGTATTTACATGTACGTTACAAACACATTTACAATGCTTATCGCTTAACTTACGAGCTACAAATTCCGTTTTGATAATAATCAAGAACGTTACAAATATATTGAACTCAGCAGAAAGTAACCAAAGCTAAAATATATCACAAGTTATATCTCACATATAAAATACTCTGATGATGAGTAACAGGGTGATTATGATTATCTTTAGTAACTTGACATGTCAGCGCTTCTCTGGGACACTCATGTCTTCAGGAGATGAAACTGTCAGCTGACTAAATTATTTTATAGAGATTTTCTCTCAGAAGAAACCAATGCAAGTAGTTTTGGTTATTAGTTTTTGTTATAACCACTCTCATCATTTATCCTCTACATCACTCTCTTCCTTTAGATGCTATTCCCTCTTTACTTATCTCTCTCACGCTTTCTCTTTCAACCTCACTCTCCCTGTTCCTGCAGTCTCTTCACTCTCCCCTAACCACACTTACTCTCTTATGTTATTGCTTACCCTTCCTCATCAAATTTATCAGATCCACTCCATTCATCTATTTCCTACAAAAAGATATATGCACAAAGTTACTAACTGAAAAATTCAGAAAGTATATTTTTAATATTTTTTATTACAATTACGACTCAGACATAATAGGTATTCAGATATCATAGAAATATCAAAACACTGAAGTACAGTTTAGCTCCATAATATAAACATAAACGATTACTTATGTCTTTGAGTGTTTGTGTACTTGTTTAGAGCAGCTTTCAGCTCTAAACACTCCTAAACTTGAATTCTTGTTAAAAGAAACTTGAACTCATGTTATGTAGCATCACACAAAAGCTAAAGTAGGCTCTTCCATCTAAAGACAGCTAACTCATTATATTATTTATAACTTATGTAATTGCAATGAGATTGTGAAGTATAGCAAGTAATTTCAACAGTTTTATTAACTCTCCTTTATCACTTTCAACCTGCTTAGTATCTAACCTGGCAAATTTAATTATAAATGGAAAGTGATAGCAGTACTATGGTAATGTGGACAAACTACAAGTCTCCTGGAGAAATATTGTCTGATATGATGCAAACTGATATGCTATTATTTAGCAACATCTCACAGCTGCAGAGAATACACATAAGTCCTTAACAACCAGTCAGGCCATCTGTAGATAAAACCATGTCACTATTTTTGATTTTTTAACATTATTGACTACCATCATTGTGAAGTTTAATGGAAAAAATTTTGAATAAAAGAAATTTTAAACAAACAGGGTTTTGGGTGCAGTTCAAGTTAAAATCATAGATTGACGATACAATGAACAATATCACCATGAAGTTGAACAGTAAATTCTAACATAAATCTTGTTCATAAAATATGAAAAACCAGAAAAAGTGTTTACCTGTAAATTTGGCATTGCTTTGGCGGCGATATTTAAAACGTCTGGATGATGTATATCTCCGGTAGTGATTGCAAATGATGTGACACTTGGCGGTACCACCTCTGCAGGAATTCATGTAATATACTATATTGCAGGAGATACAGCATTGGTTCTAGAGAGTCTTCGAAATAGATTAGATAACTCAAAAGAAATAATGTTGATAGTTTGCAAGTTAATCACTAGCGAATATCTCTCTTATCAACCGCTTGTTAATAAACAGAATGTTAGAAGACAGACTGTTAATACTGAGACTGTAAGTGAGGAGACTGGCAGTCTCTCAAATAGCAGACTGCTAGTTGAGAGACTGCTAGCAGAGACTGTTAATAGTGAGACTGTTAGTAGATTAGTAGATAGACTGTTAGTAGAGAGACTGTTAGTAGAGAGACTGTTAATAAAGAGACAGTTAGTAAAAAGACTGCTAGTAGAGAGACCGCTAATAGAGAAACTGTTAGTAGAGAGGCTGCTAGTAAAGAGACTGTTAGTAGAGAGGCTGCTAGTAAAGAGACTGTTAGTAGAGAGACTGTTAGTAGAGAGACTGTTAGTAAAGAGACTGTTAGTAGAGAAACTGTTAGTATAGAGACTGTTAATAAAGAGACTGTTAGAAGAGAGACTGTTAGTAGAGAGACTGTTAGTAGAGAGACGGTTAGTGGAGAGACTGCTAGTAGAGAGACTGTTAGTAGAGAAACTGTTAGTATAGAGACTGTTAATAAAGAGACTGTTAGAAGAGAGACTGTTAGTAGAGAGACTGTTAGTAGAGACGGTTAGTGGAGAGACTGCTAGTAGAGAGACTGTTAGTACAGAGACAGTTAATAGAGAGACTGTTAGTATAGAGACTGTTAGTAAAGAGACTGTTAGTAAAGAGACTGTTAGTAGAGAGACTGTTAGTAGAGAGACTGTTAGTAGAGAAACTGTCAGTAGAGTGACTGTTAGTAGAGAGACTGTTAGCAGAGACTATTAGTAGAAAGACTGGTAGTAAAGAGACTGTTAGTAGAGAGACTGTTAGTAGAGAAACTGTTAGTATAGAGACTGTTAATAAAGAGACTGTTAGAAGAGAGACTGTTAGTAGAGAGACTGTTAGTAGAGACGGTTAGTGGAGAGACTGCTAGTAGAGAGACTGTTAGTACAGAGACAGTTAATAGAGAGACTGTTAGTATAGAGACTGTTAGTAAAGAGACTGTTAGTAAAGAGACTGTTAGTAGAGAGACTGTTAGTAGAGAGACTGTTAGTAGAGAAACTGTCAGTAGAGTGACTGTTAGTAGAGAGACTGTTAGTAGAGACTATTAGTAGAAAGACTGTTAGTAAAGAGACTGTTAGTAGAGACTGTTAGTAGAGAGACTGTTAGTAGAAAGGCTGTTAGTAGAGAGAATGTTAGTAAAAAGATTGTTAGTAGAGAGATTATTAGTAGAGCGATTGTTACCTATAGGTCTATTGGTTCAGTACAACTTGCAGTACTTAATTAGATCTAAAAGGTTTCCTCAATGACATGACCCGATAGAGGGACTGTAGCCTTTTCTAAATAGAATTAAACCCAAAAGTCCCTGCTTTTAGTACGTTCAACATTTAGAGTTGTCTGCTTACAATCTTTATACACATAGTGAGTTGTCAGGATTACCTGCCCCTCTTACCTGTAGTAGGAATACAATCTAAATGAGCTCCTAACCAAAAAGTTGTTCGTCCCAAAACATAATCAGACACTAGAATAGTGTACGAACGCTAAAATTGACTCACCCAGCAACTCAACTAGCTCAGATTTTGACATATCCCCGCCGATATTTAAATAACGCAGAGCACCAGCAGATGATCTCTTCAAAATTTCAACTGATTTCTTGTGGTCAATTTCTATAGGGTGGTAGATACGATTAAAGGGCAGCTCTTCTATAGTGCTCCAACACTGCTGACTTATTTCCCTCCACCGCTGACATACTGAAAGTAGTTACTGTATATAATAATGTATATCTAGGAATATGGTCAGCACTAAAGGTAACAAGTTCAGATAGGTTAGTCAGAGGTTAAGGTTGAGAATTATAAAGATCTACAAGATTAAAATAATCACTGTGATAAACTGACTTAAATATTTGTAGCATAAAATATCATTTATAAATATTGTCTATAGGGGCATTGAGTATGTGACAAATGTTCGTTTAGGTTTGCAGTATCCATAAACTTGGAGTTATCTTTTCGTACCACTTTTGGGTACCACCCTTGATGAGGGTTCAACAAGGTAATTACTCTATAGATGACCAGTAAATGAATACAATGAAACATTTTCAACATCAAATCTGTTTGTTATAAAGCAAATGTTCAGTTTATGGAACCTAAAAACATTACTAAGTGATAAAGATAGCAAGTCAGGGCTTTTGCTGATGCATCGCATGCATGAGCTCATCCACTTATTGAAACCCTGTTTAACCATAATGTACCACTATAAGGGTAAATACTATCATATCCTAAACTTGTGGAGGAAACAAGATTAGAACCTAAACCTTTCACTTGTACCCTGATCACTTACCCGTATGCATAGGGAACCAACAAGAACCCTTAACCACCTCACATATCCTACTCCAGGGTACACTATTCGCAGAAACTTATATTATCATACTAATATTATATATTAGTATTATTAATTATCATATTGTATTCTATTTTTTAAACCTAGTTTCTTCAAGGAGGGTTACATCAATTCTGTAATCATCAACTGTTCCAAAGGTATATCTTTAATAGTTACAGACACTCCTACTTTCTACTGCTACTTTAATATTTTATGTCTTTCTGAGTGATGCCTAAAACTGTGTAGGCTTTGCTAGACATGAGATGTTAGTAACTTAAAGCATTTAAACTTTATGTTAGTTGCTTTACACTAGTTGAGTTATACTAGTTGTCTAGGTTGCTGTTTTATACCAGTAGTTTTTGCTAGTTGTTTTATGCTAGTTACTGTGTGTTAATTGCTTTTTGCTAGTTGCTAGTTTATCTCATAGTCGTTTTACACAGTTTGATGCTAGTTGCCAGTTTCAAATAATGTTAAATTATAAATGTCCAAAGTATATACCTACCATCTTCACAAAGAATCAGCTCACTCAGAGTCAAGTAGCTAAAGATGTGCAGCATGCAGCACACATCGAGTGTCTCAATTAAGGCTAGACCAGTTGGCTGCCATTCTCTACAAGTTATGCAAGTTCAGTCAGCATATTCAATTAATTATCTTAGGACCACAAGCTAAAAACAATCGGTGTAAATTGGTGAAGCTAATTTAGTATGTCGAGTTTGCTCATTGTAGCCTTGATTTCATCTGTTGCATCGGGTGAATCAGTTTTTAAGTGACCTCGAGCTAACATTTACAGGCTTTTTCTAAGCAGGATTAATAAAAAGTGACTAGATTTTTCTGCAGAAATAAAAAGTGAGTCAAACACTAGTGAAATATAAAAGAATTCACACTCTCTATTGTTTACTCTACAATGCCTTGTATTACTTATTCATTTATGTCACCCTTAAGTTATCATATAGTCACATTCTCATTACATATACAAGTATAACTAATAATGTATTTATTCACAGATTGACTACTTTATTATATTTATCCTTACTATGTACTAACTGAGGAGCTTGAATTCTTTACAAAAATAACAACCAGATACCACCAGTGATCACCAAATCTCTTTACTTCTGACTTATGCTGTTTTATGACTAGTAAACAATAATTAGTGATGTAGTTCTCCTAGAATATAAGCTATAGAAGATATTAACACTCATGTATGACTTATTCGCTCTTACCTTTTCTGTTTGAGTAAATGCTGAACATATTTTTTTCTGTTAGCCTTCTTATGTCTCCTTGGAGCGACGTATAGCCTGTGGCCCTCATAATAGAGGCCATTTTCAGATAAAGCGACTTCTAATACTTTTTGTGCAGAGCTCTGAGTAGAAAAGGTGACAAAAGCAAACCTATAAAATATCAGAGTGAGTTCTGGCAGAAAGCCAACAGAAATGCCAAAACTGAGAATGAAATAACATAATTAAGAGATGTGGTAAGAAGTACCTGTTGTTTTTCCGTGGTTGTATGTAGTCAATACTCGTTACTTCTCCAAACACCTCAAATATGTCTGCTAAATTGGTTTTCCATGAAGCCTGAAATAGCATCAAAGCCTTTTTAAATTAGTCAATTTTTCTCTCACCAGAAAATATAAAAGCGTAAAATTGTGTCTTCGCTACTCTTGCAAATATGGAAAAGTTGCCAATGTTTAAAAACACTCACTCAGAAGTTTTGTGATTGTACAATTTACAAAAAAATCTTACAAGCTACTTGTATATGAACAAAGGTTACCATTTGTAATTACAATGAACTATGGTATGTATTGAGTAGGCCATCAGTTTTCAGGGCTCTTTTAGGTTAGCCTTTGAATCATAGTTATATTTTTAGACTAACTTGTCTCAGGATCTAAAATCTGTGCATTACAACCTCAGAACTGTCTGTTTATGAGAGTTTGTATGCTTCACATGCTAATTATAGACACTCAAGTACCTCATTTGAGATGTTGGTCACATATATTGTTCTCTTCAGCTCTTCTGAACTATCAGTCATCTTCCTAGTAGACTCTCATTCGTTGACTAACTTAGCTACACCAAGTCGCACTCGCTAGTAATACTAACCTGAGGCGACTGTAGTGAAAACTTATTAACTACGGTATTGATTGTATAGAAAAGACGTCGGCTTCAGTCAATCACTGGACGCAGTTGCATAGAAGAAGGCGGAGCTTAATTGAGTTGTAAGCTGGAGGGAGTTTTATGCCATATTCAGCCAACTATAGTTTTCAACGTAACACACAATACATTATAACAAAGTGCTTATGATATATTTACATTTTACATTGGCTATGATTATCACATTGCCAAAGCCATAAGTTCAAAAAGTTACCAGGATAATCATTTATGTGATACGTTGCAGTCAGATTAAACAACAGCGTATGTCACATAGATATAAATACAATACCACAAAATATATCACACACTCTATTCAAACAACTTCCATGGTTCTATCAGAAGTTTTTAGTTAAGTCAATGTTAATATTGGAATATTAATATTACAATGTAAATAAGCATTATTTGAAAAGGTAAATAGTATTACCTGCTAAAAGAAATTGTGTTATTGTTCAGTTCTCAAAACAAATTGAATTTAGCTGTACGATAGGGTTTCTATAATGCTGCCAAGCACAATTGCCTTCTTTAGAGCACACTTGGTTTTTTAAACCTACATTTCAAAGTGAAAATATATTCAGGTTATGAGCTGATGAAGATCAATAATAGAGAATTGTGGCATATATTAAATGTAATGAATGTAGATTGTCCTTTGTTGTTTCTCTGTATTCTTGTAAAATATACTTATTTACTGGAGTTCATCTAAGAAAAGGAATAAATACTAGTGTTATCACCAAGTAAGGTAGACTTTCAACTAATAAATTGAACATGCATTTGTTAGATAAAGTTACAAAAAGTGAGTGGCGTATTTTAGAATTTGTATAAAATATGAGGGTAGTTGTCTAAGTTTGCAGTTAAAGATAGGACAACTCATAGTGAATACATTTGATTAGGTGTTTCATATATATGTCTGTAAATCAGCTCTAAAGCATCACTACCAGACTCAGTTAATGCTGTTAATACTACAATCACTCATATGAAAATGTACAGTGTATTCAAGGGCATCACTACCAAACTCAGCTAATACTGTTAATAGTACACAGTACACACTCATACGAAAGTATACAGTGTATTTAAAGGCATCACTACCAAACTCAGCTAATACTGTTAATAGTACACAGTACACACTCATTTGAAAATATACAGTGTATTTAAGGGCATCACTACCAAATTCAGTTAATACTGTTAATACTACACACATACTCATATGAAAGTGTACAGTGTATTTAAGGGCACCACTACCAAACTCAGTTAATACTGTTAATACTACACACACTCATTTGAAAGCATACAGCGTATTTAAGGGCATCACTACCAAACTCAGTAATTACTGTTAATAATACACATTCACTCATACAAAAGTGCACAGTGTATTTAAAAGCATCGCTACCAATTTCAGATAATACTGTTAATACTACACACACTCATATGAAAGTGAACAGTGTATTAAAGGGTATCATTACCAAACTCAGTTAATACTGTTAATACTACACACACTCATTTGAAAGCATACAGCGTATTTAAGGGCATCACTACCAAACTCAGTTAGTACTGTTAATAATACACACACTCATATGAAAGTGTACAGTGTATTTAAGGGCATCACTACCAAACTCAGGTAATACTGCTAATACTACACACACTCATATGAAAGTGGACAGTGTATTTAAGGGCACCACTACCAAACTCAGTTAATACTGTTAATACTACCCACACTCATTTGAAAGCATACAGCGTATTTAAGGGCATCACTACCAAACTCAGGTAATACTGTTAATACTACACATTTACTCATACAAAAGTACACAGTGTATTTAAAAGCATCGCTACCAATTTCAGTTAATACTGTTAATACTACACACACTCATTTGAAAGCATACAGCGTATTTTAGGGCATCACTATCAAACTCAGTTAATACTGTTAATACCATCCATATACACTCATACGAAAGTGTACAGTGTACTTAAAGGCATCACTAGCAAATAAAAGATCTCAGCAGCAAACAAGATTATTGGATGATCAGGCCTTAGCATCTGATGGCAAGCCAGCAGGTTGTAAAACCATAGAATCTGGATGGTGTCCGCTAGGTTGAGTTCAATTGTTCAGCTGACTCAGTCGCTTATAAGATAGTAATTCAGCATTTCTCAAACATAATTGCACCATAGTCCATGAGTTGTTGGAACTGTGCGGGCCTCACAAACCCTTATGTTTTACTCTCCTCTAGTCCTTGACATCTACAAAACCAGTGCATCGTCAAGAAGGAGGTTTTTCTTCCAACACGCACACCAATACTGGTGCTATTTAGTACGCGGTCTATCACACTTAAGCATGAGATCTACTGCTGTAATCTCCCTCTCTCACGAACAACACATTTTTCCATGCATTCATTTTATACATATAATGTATTATATATAACATATATTATATCATATAATATTATATAATATACATAGATATTAAATATAATATACATACATTATAAATATTCTGCATTAAATAACAGATAAGCAGTTGCTTTGTAAATTAGCTGAAAGCTAAACAAGCACGAGGAGTTATAAAAGCTCAAATGTAAGAAGTTAGCTTTGTTGTTGCTCTGCTTGCTTTCTCACTAGTTTTTCAACATTGCTCATTCTTACAAGAGCTCGAGGTTCTGATTAGACACGGACTCAGTCATCGGAAGGGAAGTACTTTGTTAGTAGTTCGTTTTGTAGCAGATTCCTATAAAGCATTCGGTGAGTCCGTTGTCTAGCTAAATTCTACTCACGGCATCACGTTAGAATGTTACATCAATGAAAATTAAGTAAATGTTAGTGTGCATGAGCAGAGTTACTTCTATGAATTTAGTAATAAATATTAGTGTGCATGAGCTTGGTTACATCTATAAAAATTGTGTGTCATGTTCATGTGTTTGCCTGCTCTAAAATGATTGCTGTATCTACTACTGCTACAGTATTATGCATCTAAACTGTCCATGCTTTTCTTTAGTAATCCTTTTCATTGGGTAAAATTTTATAGATTGCGATTTTGTCTTCTTTCAGTCACAATAACTTTTGTTTGAGATTTTCTACAAACTGAGTTGGTTTTGATGGTTATTGTTTAGGTTTAAATAGTTGTAGGCAGACCTTTGAATAGGTAGACATCAACTACAAAAAGATAATCTTCCACGTGCATGTGAGTAGTAACAACTGTGTCTGAATATTTGAGGGGATATTCACTCTTATTGTTGAGTATCTTCATCTCAACTCCAGCTGTATTGTATCCAGTCTATTGTATTCTGTAATCTAGCCCGAGCTCCTATAGTTCCTTGTATCATAATAAGTTAGACTTGAGACTACAATTAAAAAGTTAGCATTCTCTCTATAATCTTCTAATTAAGTGTCGAGAATCAACAGTAACATGTAATTACTCTTTTACAAAACTCTCACCTTGGAACTTAGTCAGATTAGAGAACTTTTTCTCATTAATGTGTCACCATTTCTGTTTCAGTAAAGGATCATTCAGAGGTCATTTCATGGAGGTGCTGCTGGAGGCGATTTTAAGTCTGATTAGCTTATGACCAGCAGCCATTCAACAGAACTGCCCTATTTATTTATTCCGTAACTGTGTGCTGTTGAGGATGCCATTGTTCATTAATGAAAGCGAGGTCATCAATACAGAAGATGAAGGCATGCTGTCTCGCATACTTGATAAAAACAACCCCAGCCGGCGTGTTGAGGCAAGTCATTTATAATCACCTGATCGTATCTTCCTATATTTGACTATTGATAGACGTTCCATATATCTGAGAATATAATTGAATATTCCATATAATACTTGTATCTATAAGCTCAATGAGTCTGATCTCATTCAACAGCTGAGTACATAGCTGTTATTTCTAGTAAACATTCTACCTGTACATGCATTGTGTACATTACCGTTCACTGTTTGGTGCAGGACTTTTAGTGATGTCAGTAGAGTTCTGATATTTTGTCATTTAATCTATTTCAAGGATTTTTTTAAATATACATCTTCCTTAAAATGAGACACGAGTTGCTATAGTGTAATCTTTGAGTCTAATAAAATGCTAACAAATCAAAAACTCCATGTCAGAGCTGTGGATAGTTTAGTGATTATATATTTAAAATGTAGTGTATAAATAAAATACTTTTATATAGAAACATTGATAAAATATTATATAAAGAAGGATAAATATATAGTAAAAATTTTGATAACAACCTTTGGCTTTTATTAAATAACTTCTCCGATCAATATGCTAGTTCCATAAATAAGGAAATATTAGTAATCAGAGAGGTCCTCTTGACACTCAACTCATGTAATAATTATTGTGATAAACTTATATGCTTACTCAAAATATGACACTGAGAGATGCTAATATAGCAATCTCTTCTTACATCATATACATACATATTATATACGGTAGATACAGTATATATATAGTAATATCATTAGGGATGATAATCAGTTCACCACTACTAATAACAATTATTGATAGCCTCTCAAGTTGTAGTGATTGTTAAAATATGTAAAACTATTACATACTTGGGTAAACTGTCCTAAACATTCTTGTAGTTTCCATGGAAATCTAAGGCTTCTACCTTTAGTCAAACACAGGAAGAAAAGACTCCTGGTGGTGAGTTACTAATACCTTGTCTCTATTGTCAGACTCTGTTGAATCTTGACGCCCTCCTAATTCCTTCTGTATGAGAACATCTTTTTGAGTTGATCAAGTATAGTTGGAATGGAGATACAGACATGAACTGATCTAGTTTACTCTCAAATACCTCTTTTACCTGCTCTTTGAAGTAGTATTAACATATTAACATCTCCAGATAGTTGTCCACCGGTTAGCTAATAGGTTTGTGGTGTTTTTACTGAGCACTTCTCAGACAGATTTGTACCATAGCCCAAAAGTTTTAGCTAGTGCGTGGGGGTCTCACAAACCCTCCTGTTTGATTTAGATTAGTCATACCTTTGTATCATTCTGTTGTTAGTCGAACTCATCATGCTATGTTTCTGTAGCAAATGAGGACAAAGGATTGAGTAATGAGGTTACAAGAGAGATTAGAACCACTGAGAATGGTTTGCCTAAGTTACCAGAGCATCCACACCTAACTGAACTACCTGAGGTATGTTTTATTATTCTCAAGAATCCTAGTTTATACAAACTCAAGTGTTCAGGGCTTGAGGTGGTCTCTCTATCGTAACCATGGATACAGGTTTAATCCTACATTTTTGGATTGGCTTAATTTTCTTAACTTTTACTTTCCTTAACATGCTATATGACAACCATTGATGAAACGGAAATCAAGGTCATTGGAAAGCATTGTAACTAATTGTAGAAGCAAGAAGGCTACCATATTCGTATGGATAACTAACCAAGTCAAACCTCGAAAGCTTAGGTTTAGAGTAGCAGCTCTGTTTACAAAGACCTGCTAGCTGATGTCTATCCTGGTTCCATGTAGCAACCCTGTGTGTCTTTTAGCTCCTCTAGCTATGGGGAGGATATTAATCTATGAATGCTTGGAGAATGGTAGATGTTTAGGTATGACTACTGACCTGTTCTTCGTGTAATGCGCTAGTATTATTTACCTTGTAGCTTAACCCAAATGCTAAGGAGTTTGTACCCCAACAAATATATACTCCTCTGACAGCAGTACCTGGCCCTCAACCAGGCATACTTTTAGAAAATGGTTATAGACCGCCTTCAGTAAGTCTTCTGCTTAGCATACTGTAAATACCTGCGTATAAGACAATACCATGTATGAGACGCAGTGGATAGTTGACCCCAAAAACGATGGAAAATCTTAACTGTGTGTAGGACACATCCTAATTTTAGCCTAAAGTTTCATTAATTTTTATAAAAACGGTGGTGTTTCATATAATTTTTGTAAAATAATTTGATGAATGTGGAATCATTGAATGACATTTTTTAAGGAAAGGTTTCTGCTCCAATGAGAATCAAATACTACTCCATGATTGGTTTATATTACACTTTTATGTACACATCAGCAGTGTAAATATTCTACCTATCACCGGTAGTTTTAAAGATAGCAGTTTATTATTACCCTTCAACATGGCAAAGACAACACGACAAAGTTATACTTCAAAGTTAAAATGGAAGTGATCAAGTACGCAAAAAACATGAGAACCGGGCACTTGAGCAGCATTTTGTTCTGACAGAATGCGTGATCAGAAAAATGGAGAAAAGCCGAAAGTACTATCAAAGAAATGTGAAAGGTCAAGAGGGCGAATAGAGACTCAAAGGTTTACCCTAACCTAGAAAAGGCACTAATTAAATAGATTCAAGATACACGTCGAGACTGTCTGAGAGTCAGCACCACTACCATTCGTTTCCAGGTTTTAAGATTGGCGAAAGAGCAAAGAATTGCAGAATTCATGGCGTTGATGAACTGGTGCAGGAGATTTTTTAGAAAAAGTAACCTATCAATAAGACGAAGAACTACCATTAGTCTGATGCTTGGGTGTATGACTGACAACACGAAGTGATCACCGTATGTCGTCTTCAAAAGGAAAACCATGCTCAAATACATGTTCCCGAGTGGTGTGATAGTCAAGGTGCAAGAACAAGAATGATTCAACAACAGTTTAATGATTGACTGGCTGAAAACAGTACGGATGAAATGCAAAGGTAGACGGGAGAAGAGCAATCAATGCTGGTGTTAGACGCCTCCCAATGCCATACAACAAACAATGTTAAATAAAAATCAAAGTGGTAAAATACAGACCTCGTCGTCATCCACGGCGGCATGACTAGTATTATGCAACTGATGGATGTCGTTGTGAATAAGCTATTAAAAGGAGCATTAATAAAGCAGAAATGGTTCTGAATGGATATTTAATGGTGAGCATACTTTCACCAAGAGTGGCAACATGAGGAGACTTGACATGCCTACTATCTGCCATGGGATAGTAGATGTCTGGAAAGAATGGTCAATTAAGGCAACCCAGACAACGATGATGATGCCAAAAAGGAGGAAGAGCTGGACTACCATGATGATTGCATAACACATTAGAAGTGGGCTGCTTTGTTGAATGAGGACAGTGACGACGACGATAAATATTGATATATATTGTAAATTTGAAATTTTCATAATAGAAGTATCCACAGATAAGACACACCTGAGTTTTTAAGTCAACTTCTTTAAACAAGCATTCTATATGCGAGTATATACGGTATTTCCGATTGTCTCTTTTAGCCAGCATCTGTTCTATTGTGGCATGGGTACATGTGATTACTTTTTGCTTCACTTTATGATATTCTAAAAATTTTCTTCTCATTATTGTAGACTGGCTTTATGCCATCGTTGGTACCAGATAATTCAGTGAGACAATTCACTCCTAACATGCCTACTTGTCCTCCCATGTACCACCCACACACCAGTCATCAACAAAGATATCATCAACATAAACTTCTACCCATGTCTATGAACCAGTATATATCTATGGTTTCTTCTATTGCTAAGCAACCCTACCATAGAGGCCTTCCATGAATGTACAACCAAAGTTACAACTTACTGCTGACCATCTACCCTGGCTTTATACCGTACCCTTCGCCTCCACCATGAAAACAAGTAGTTTTACCTCAATTATGTGTCATTAACAACACAGCTGAAGAGCTTTAGTATTGCTGATTTTTGTATCAAAATTCTGTGGTTATTACTGTTTTTTTATATAATTTACAGTCACGTATCACTCAAGAGCAAAGACAACTGGTGCCCCCTATCATACAGATAGGGGGCATATATATCATACAGATGTCTACCACACAGCAGAACAAAAATGAATGCGCTATAATGACAAAACAGCTGGAAAAATGAAAGAGTGACGCAATCAAATCAAACTAACCTTGTGTTTCACATTTGCTCTAATACAAACGTGCAGATAGCATTCAGTAGAATATACATGTCAATGTATTTGAGAGTTGCGACATTGATATATCGACACTGTATTTGAGAGTTGAGAGTATTTGCAACAAAGAAATTCCTATGTGTCATGCAATGTATACGATAGGCTTCCACTGTATATACCATTACAAACTATCAGGCACCAGAGACTTTGGTCCTGAGTTTAAGAATTTACAAAGATACTATAACTATTATCTTTGTTTGTTGAGCGTCAGCAGGCAGCATCCACACAGTCTCAGTAATTATTATTAAAAGACATTTTTGTACATTGATAGTTATTTTAGCCATCTTGGTATATGTACGAGTAGATTCTGGATCAGCTGCGTGCCCAAATATGGTATCACTGACAGTCTCATCCAGTCATTCATATTTAAGTGTTTCACCCTTGCTACTTGTTGCTCTAACTAGTGTAGAGAGATTAAGTACTATTATATTAGTTATTGCAAGTTTAAATACATGCAATAAATACTAAGAGATTGCTGGTTGAGAACCTAAAACTGCTTGTATCATGCAACACAGTTATCATTTATTAACATGAAGACATGAGCTAGTAACTGAGTCTACATAATGCTATTAATATATATCTACTAAATCTACAATATACTATACTACAGTGTATAACCCGTGATAGATATTCTGACCAGTGTAGAAGGAGTGGATGTTGAAGATTGTAAGTTTTATTAAAATATCTTTACTCATCATACTCTGCATACAAGCTGATGGCATATGTATAACATTCAGTTATGTTCTTAAGGGTTGTCTGTTTTACACTGTTATAATATACTATATATATGTACTCGCCTACAGAATAGTAGATCAAAGGTTCACAAAACCTGTTCTATCAAGATGCGATTGTTATGGCCGAGTCTGAAATATTAACTAGATAAAGGAATAAACCATATACCGATAGCATTTCCTGCTTGCCCACATTAAAATTTTATTCAAAACTGTCATTGGAATTTTAATGCTGTTTGAATTAAATTGGTTACAAAGTTTTAGTCTATGCCAAGTTATACAAAAGATAACTTGTAATATTGACTCACTAAATTAACAGTTGTCATCTTTCACATGCTTGTAGACAGAATGTAGAATGGTGTTTCATAATGAAGAATTTTTAATACACTATAGGGAGGTATATTGAAGAAGTTCCAATACACAGCAGGGAGGTATATGCAAAAAATCTAAACAGAGAAGAGGCAGAAAAAACACCAACTGAAGAGTTTATGGCTGTAAAAGATGTTCAGTTTGATAAATCAGGTGTCCTCAGGTTATAGAAAGACTCTGGAATGGTAAACTGAACAACATAGAACAAGCTGTCTAACTGCAACATCTGAGCTCAATAGACTCAATATAGATGAGCTACCACTTCAATAGGTGGTAGTTCATCTATATTCTCTTATTAATCAATACACGAGTTAGCCAATCAAAATCCACTAAGTTTAGCCTTGATACACTGGAAATATTTTGTAACAATTTCATGAGTAAATGCTGGTTTAACGGGGAAGATTGTGAGAGAAAAATTTGGCACCGGGATATGTCTGAAGCCTTAGTACCTGTAATGCTGACTAACACAACCTTCTATAATACAGTGATTCTATTAAACTCTGAGTCATATGCTAGTACTGACAGCAAATGTAAGTCTGATTTCTATCAAGTACCTTTTGCCAACATTTCACTATTTTATAATTTTATATTTTAATCTCAATAATCTAAACTATAACAACAATAATATTAAATAATATTACTTATTATTGTACTAATAGTTTACACTATCAGAGTAAATAAATTGATGCATGACATTTCAAGGTTGAGTAACATTGCCTTTCTATTAATATATTCAGAGTCTTTGTGTTGCTGTAGAAATGTATTAATTTGACTAATGCATTTGACAGTAAGCCACAGGCATGATGCTGTTATACATTGGAGTGCATGCATTTGACAGTAAGCGTCCACCAGGAATGATGCTGTTATACATTGGAGTGCATGCATTTGACAGTAAGCGTCCACCAGGCTTGATGCTGTTATACATTGGAGTGCATGCATTTGACAGTAAGCGTCCACCAGGCTTGATGCTGTTATACATTGGAGTGCATGCATTTGACAGTAAGCGTCCACCAGGCTTGATGCTGTTATACATTGGAGTGCATGCATTTGACAGTAAGCGTCCACCAGGCTTGATGCTGTTATACATTGGAGTGCAAAAATAAATAATAAAATTTCAAGAATAAACAACAAATAAACTAAATTGAATAATACAATATTTTTGTTGCATAATTTTAACTTTTAATTACTAAAATTATCAAGTCACTGAGCAGAAAGATTAAAACCATTAATGAGTCACTTTCTCTTTAAAAATTAAACTGGAATGTAACAAAAGGAGCTGCATAAAATGTAAAGCACATTTGACCTTGTCTCTTTAGCAAACTATCTCATCTACAGTCTTGTAAGGTAATGTAAGCAGTTCTCCCACTGTCATGACAATGATGACAGACTGGGCAGGAGACCAGAAAGTGTGTAGTTTGTGTACCTAAAGTGACAAACAAGCTACAGAACTGTCAATACAGCAGGCGCTCACTGATTCAAGTACACAGTCTTTAAGTGAAAAATAGCCAGAGGTTCTATATACTCATGATAATAACTTATATGAGTGCATGTGTACTTGTAATAGATACATAAAGACTGTCTACAGTTCAGATACCATTATTATTATTATTATTAACGACTTCATCAAGAGCGATTGTTCTTTCTAACACAAAATAGCAAAACAGCATGTTTGTTATTATCAAAGATGTCCGTAAAAATATTAATTGTAGTGGGATAAAGAAGACAGTTCCAAATTTTTTTAATTGTGTTTTTTCTTTTTAAACAAGGTTCTAATACCTTGAACAGGTCAATAGATTCGTATACGTATTCCATTTACAAACAACAAATATAGGTTTGTTATGAGAGCCATGAATTTAAGGATAGTTAATATATTGAACAGAGTATTTTGAAGTATAAACCAGCAGGGAAAGTCTTCTAGTATAACGTACATGTATAAAGTATTGTGAGGGGGAACAGCATAACACACTTGCTGTTTTTCACAAATGATAACTAAAAAACTTGAAAGCGCATTCCATCTATTAGAACTTATATCTGTAACTTACCTGAGCTCTGAGCTCAAAAGTTATAGTAAGTAATCCAGCCATTTTGGGATTGTAAAAGATGAATCTCCCACATCTCCACCTCAACCTCTCCTTTTCGATCTAAACCACAGTCTACAGTAATGATTATTAGGTAGAATGATCTTTTACTAATTGGCTATGTCAAACAGGACTTGAATATGAAACTCATTCTTATCTATTTGACTTACCATTCTCTCTCCTCTCTCTCTCTCTCTCTCTCTCTCTCTTCTCTTCTCTCTCTCCTCTCTCTCTCCCTCCTCTCTCTCTCCTCTCTCTCTCCCTCTCTCTCCCCTCTCTCTCTCCTCTCTCTTCCTCTCTCTCTCCTCTCTCTCTCTCTCTCTCTCTCTCTCTCTCTTCTCCTCTCTCCGCCTCTCTCTCTCTCCTCTCTCATCTCTCTCTCTCTCTTCTCTCTCTCTCCTCCCTCTCTCCCTCTCCTCCCTCTCTCTCTCCTCTCTCTCTCTCCTCTCTCTCTCCTCTCTTCTCTCTCTCTCTCTCTCTCTCTCTTCTCTCTCTCCTCTCTCTCTCCCTCCTCTCTCTCTCCTCTCTCTCTCCCCTCTCTCTCCCCCTCTCTCTCCTCCCTCTCTCCTCTCTCTCTCCTCTCTCTCTCTCTCTCTCTCTCTCTCTCTCTCTCTCTCTCCTCTCTCTCTCTCTCTCTCTCTCTCTCTCTCTCCTCTCTCTCTCTCTCCTCTCTCTCTCCTCTCTCTCTCCTCTCTCTCTCCTCTCTCTCTCCTCTCTCTCTCTCCTCTCTCTCTCCTCTCTCCCTCTCTCTCTCCTCTCTCTCTCTCTCTCTCTCTCTCTCTCTCTCTCTCTCTCTCTCTCTCTCCTCTCTCTCTCTCTCTCTCTCTCTCTCTCTCTCTCTCTCCTCTCTCTCTCTCCTCTCTCTCTGTACTTATATAGTAGTTTTTAAGCAATTCAGTTATGTCACACGTAATTGCAGACTGAGGTAAAACTATGGTACAACCTGCAACACAGTGAAAGATTGAATCCCGCCCAAAATCTTGAATCTCTCCCTAAGAATGGCGGCGTAAACAAGTGCATCTAGCTTAACTTAAAGGTTGACTTGCAATAAAATTCTTTTTATTGGCCTTTTAATTCACGTGAGAACATCACGTGACAAGACAATAACCAAATTTCATGGCTACGTCATCGAAATAAAGAGATTCCAATCTATGCCGGCTTTTCGTTTTTGAGCTTTTAAGAGCTTGTAATCACATTTCCACATATTTTGCACCTACAACACAACAGAGTAAAACATGGTGAATCCTTTCATATCAAATAACTGTAATGTGAATTTTGTTGCAAGTCCACCTTTAATAATTGTTGGTTCAATGGTTGTCAGCAGCTGTTTAAAAACAAAAACAACTCAATTTAAAATAGAAATTGAGTCACTATAATATTTTTATAAGGTAGCTCATAATAAACGTATTTTACCGATAAGTTAGTTACAAATGTATAAAACAACATTCTATATTTATTGTAAGTAAGATAACTAACACTAGTATATAGGAATGTCAGAGAGAAAGAATAATACTCTAATATTGGTGTCAAACATCTAAAGAGTTACTCTGGGTGAAAATGTTTTTATATTCAGACTTATAATGCTATAGATGTTCAATTATTGATACAATATTTGAGTCTCGCTGAAAGCAGTTTGATAGATTAGACTAAGATTCTATGGGTAATGAGGGTGCTACCATAATAGCTCATAGGTGTTAATCCATCCCTCAGGTTTGTAGACCAGTGTCATTAGCTGTTAGAGCATATCATAACTTGTAGTTCTACTCTCTTTAAAAGCTCTACTATTTGTTGATTATTTAATATATCTAAATTGTTCGGTATACTAGTTACTCACGTAATATGCACAACTCTAGATCTGGTCTACCATCAGATAGACACTGGTTACAAAGAGGCTCGATGTCTTTTATTTTTGACCCATCTTTATCAAGAATCTCCACTCTGGTCACATCCAGGTGTTTTAGTTTAGGTAAAGCATCAATAAGGTCGACCAGTTCTGAAATAACCTGTGAAGTTCAGACAGGATATGATAAATATTCAGTGATATGTTCTAGTTGATGTACTTATGGCTCTGTTGAGAGATTACCATGGTGTTAACTCACTTTGAACAAGGGCTTCCTTGTACCCTTTTCACCTTACTCATGTTCTTCCTTTTTAAAGACAATATACTTCTAAATTGTTCTGAAGCAGTATATATATTTGTCCTAACAGTTCTTAATAGTGAATGCTAGAATCTGGAGGAAGCACTGACCATTTTCATAAACACTTCCTGTTCCTCTCATGCTTAGCTTCTCTAGCTCCTTCAACTTTACAAGTTCCTCCATCATTCCTGGCTGAAGGAAACAAAACAGTCCTGATTAGGGATCCTTTTGCTAGAGATTCTCCTACCATCAGCAATGTACTTAGTACAGACTATATAACTAGTACTTAGTACATACTATATAACTAGTACTTAGTACAAACTATATGACTATTACTTAGTACATACTATATGACTAGTACTTAGTACAGACTATATGACTAGTACTTAGTACATACTATATAACTAGTACTTAGTACAAACTATATGACTAGTACTTAGTACGGACTATATGACTAGTACGTAGTACACACTATATAACTAGTACTTAGTACAGACTATATGACTAGTACTTAGTACATACATGTACTATATGACTAGTACTTAGTACAGACTATATGACTAGTACTTAGTACAGACTATATTACTAGTACTTAGTACAGACTATATAACTAGTACTTAGTACATACTATATAACTAGTACTTAGTACAGACTATATGACTAGTACTTAGTACAGACTATATGACTATTACTTAGTACAGACTATATGACTATTACTTAGTACAGACTATATGACTAGTACTTAGTACAGACTATATGACTATTACTTAGTACATACTATATAACTAGTACTTAGTACATACTATATAACTAGTACTTAGTACAGACTATATGACTAGTACTTAGTACAGACTATATGACTAGTACTTAGTACAGACTATATAACCATTACTTAATACATATTATATGACTAGTACTCAGTACAAATTATATGACCAGTATTTAGTATGGACTATGTTACCGATTTTTTTAATCCGCATAGTCATACACACACTTACGAGAATCGTGTAGTTTATGTCCAGGTGTGTGAGTTTGGGCCAGTTATGAAACAACAAGAAATGGAGAGGAGCATCAAGTTCGTCATCAGGTTGCAGTTGTAACTTCCTAAAAGTCAAATTATGACATCTGCTGATGTCTGATTGTTTTCATATAGAATATGGGTAAATAAATTACAGTCTTACTTCTCATGGTGTTTAACATAAGAAACTCAGGCAATCTGTCGTAATCTCATCTGTATACAGCAGTTTAAAGATGAAATGTGTCATGCAAGTGCCAAGTATTATTGGTACTTTGCCAACAAACATTATGCTTTTTAGCTAAAGCTTTATACAAGCTAATATTATATAGTACTGTCTCATTATAGCTATTAATAATGCTTGTAGCTTTTTACAAAGCTTTTCTATGACCAAACATATAAATACTTGGGTTTTCTGTTATCAAATCAGTTGTCTCTGGAGTGTGCAATAAACCATTCCTCTAATTTAATACTCTATTTAATTACTTCTGTGCAGAAACATAACAAAATGTGAAACTGACTATAAATACTGATATAGGTTAGTTATAGAGGTATGATGAGTGGTTCTTAAGTTGTAGAGTAGCAACTTAGGGCGGTACATATGAGCCACCCTACAGCCCAAATAAACATCACTGTCTGAGTTTTAGGGATAAGTTACACTGCTTACACATTTCTGAACAGAAAATCAATTCAAGTTCGATAACAAAACTACCGAGTAAATTAACTTTATAAGTTTAAAAAGAAATTTCATAGATTGTACAAACTCTATGAAATTTCATAGATTGTACTTCCAGCTTTATAAATATAATCGATTTTTAGGACTGAATGACCAGCCACTATATAGGCCTACTTGCTCTCCAACAGTTTACTCAAGTCTGTTGAACAAGCCCTTTGTAGGTAAAGCTTTTATGTTTAAGAAGGTAGATATATAGACCATTTTGAAACCAAGTTTAGTGTGCTCCTAAATAACTTTGAAATTTCTAAACAAGTAAATTTATTGGTTTTCTTTTGCTATTTACTTAGATATGACGAGTGAGTACATTAATATGAAACTTATTATTTCTTTTACCAAATACAAATAGATGGGGACTCTATTATATTGAACCTGGTCAAAAATCAAAATCTTGACAGGTTTTTAAAACTGAGAGCCGGCTTGTAAAATTTCGACACAGAAATATTTCTAACATTATTTTAGAGTCATAAATGTAAATTTGAATTTATGATTAGAACTTGTTCTACACCACACACAAGTGCTGCCTCATTGGAGAGATGATTCATTAGATGACTCAATACTAGTGCCACACAAAATCACCGCAGTGTCAGCGAAGTTGTGAATAGTAACAAATCCTTACTTTATTTTAGTGCAGTTGAGCAGCATGTTTTCTCTCCCAAGTTTACAATGTACAAGCTCTTTGCATATTGATAGTTCTTCCTACAAAGAGAACAACTATCATTACCAATTACCAGCCTGTAGCCTCTACATGATACAAGCACAAGATGTATTTATATGACCTTTGACCGTTAACTTTACAAGAGCTGTCTAATATTAAATAAACAAAATGGAAAAATATTTTCAACTAGCTGTGCCTCCCAGCGTTGCCCGGGTATTAAAGATCAGCTTATAAACAATGAGAAGTGATGAGATTTGCTTACCACTTGCTGGCAAGCAACTCGCCAGCAAGTGGCAGGCCATTGCCAAGTGGCCTGGCACACTGCCAAGGGAAAATTCCACTAATCTAATTAGTAAGCTTCAAATGCCGGTAGGCAATGACTTTGCATCAGCATTGTTGCCCAGCTAGGCTATTCTAATAATAGCTATAGCCGGAATGCAGACAGACATACGACACACGGACATACTTTGAGAAATATATATAGATAAGAGATTTATTGATGTTAGAAGCATTAAACACAAAGAAATGTGTTATCTTCACAAAAAAATTTCACATACCAAAAATTTAGGCGCAGTACTTCTCAGCAAATGTCTACCTTGATCAAGGTCAATTTAAAGTCATGCTAAACAAACTACTAGTAAAAATCTTTATGTTACATAAATAAAACATAAATGTTACTTGAACAAAATAAAAGAAAGTTTTGACTTACCAGATTAGGAGCTCCAGAGAAATCAATAAGAGCTTTACGAGCACCTGAAATCATTGATTGAAACCAATAGGAGCAGAAAGATAAATTAATATACAGGAATACAGAGTAGAGCAACGGTGGTAGACTAACATATTCCTAGTCAGTACCCTTGGTAGTCTAACATGTTCCTAGTCAGTACCCTTGTTAGACTAAAATGTTCCTAGTCAGTACCCTTGATAGACTAACATGTTCCTAGTCAGTACCTATGATATACTAACATGTTTCTAGTCAGTACCCTTGGTATATTAACATGTTCCTAGTCAGTACCCTTGTTAGACTAACACATTCCTAGTCAGTACCCTTGATATACTACTATGTTCCTAGTGAGTACCCTTGGTAGTCTATCATGTTGCTAGTGAGTACCCTTGATAGAGGTAGACTAACATGTTCCTAGTCAGTAACCTTGGCAGACTAACATGTTTCTAGTCAGTAACCTTGGTAGTCTAACATGTTCCTAGTCAGTTCCTTTGGTATACTAACATGTTCCTAGTCAGTACCCTTAACAGACTAACATATTCCTAGTCAGTACCCTTGGTATACTAACATGTTTCTAGTGAGTACCCTTGGTAGTCTAACAAGTTCCTAGGGAGTACCCTTGGTAGACTAACATGTTCCTAGTGAGTACCCTTGGTATACTAATATGTTACTAGTCAGTACCGTTGGGAGACTACCATGCTCTTAGTCAGTACCCTTGGTAGACTAACATGTTCCTAGTCAGTACTTTTGGTAGATTAAATATCCTATTCTCAGGCATATATATAGGTAACATCAACCAGTATGATAGTATTAGGTCACCAACTGTAAAAAGTATTAGTGCAAATAATATCATGAGTTTTTACCGATAGAGAAATGTCCCCTGAAGACAAATTTCTTCAACTGAGGGCAATTGAGGGCAACATCGACCATTCCCATGAAGGTCTCACGCCAAAACAACTCTTTTAAATTAGATCCTATTTTGTCGATCAGCGATGGCACAACGTTAGACTAAAATAAACCAACGTATACAGTTTAGTTTTTGCATTATGTTATACTTGATGCGTTTATTTAGGAACTGCATGCAGTAAAACTAATTACATACTGACCTAAAAATGAAAATGCAGTAACCATTGAGTCTATAGTCTGGGTCAACATTTTCATTGTATGTGATACTTATATTTAATTTCACTAACCTTATACCACATATAGCGACATAAGCTACTAATAGACATTTGTTATCATCTCCCCTTGCTTATTGCTGACTGCACTCTATGTAACATAGTTGTACATTATTTATACTTCATCTGTAATATTAACATCTGTCTCTGTATACTGTATTAGTTCATGTCTCTACATAACTTTCTCTGCCGTGGTATTTCATGTTGTTTATCGATATTTTCACATTGCTTCCATATGGAGACCTCTCTACTTTATACTTTAGATGTGCCAATGGGGTGACCAATTTTGTGATTTACCTTAAACTGTTTTTTATACTGTTGAAGGTGACATTAATTTATTAATACAAGATGATCCAATAAGTAAAAACATTCATTGATCTAGAGGTTTTTATTATAATCATATCACATTCCACAGTATCTTATATTCCTCAATACACTTGTTCCAAGGTCTCACTATTGAACATTGTTGGTCTCTATTTCTCTTTCATACACTTCCTGTTTGAGAGGTGAAACAAATAGTTAAGGCCTCACATCTAATCGGTGAAAATATAATGGCATAATATGTGATGTTTTACCCCATCGTCTTGTCCTAGTATCAAGGTGAGTTTTTGAACATTTGTCCAGTCCAGGGACCATTTAAAGGGTCTGTCTGAAAGTTCCATACCGAGTTGGGTAACTTTAGGAAAGGCAGTCAGTAGTTTGAACAGTCTAAAAACATGGATAAGTTTAAACTATCACCTGAATATACAATGTAGAGTAATAAGAGATGACAAACCTTACTTAGCAACAGGATACTACACACTATTCTTATTGCTCTCTAGAATGGAAAGATTTCCAATAGGAGAACTTGTACTATAGTTTTATTGTTACAATTATGACAGGTATAAGATGGACTTCATGTTTCAGTTGTTCCTCTATTCAAATGTACTGTATCTTGAGAGTATTATATACATATGTGCTGTATTTACATGTACGTTACAAACAAGAGACATTTGGAAAGGTTCTTCTGGGATTCTCATAGCGAGGCTGGTAACTTTAGGGAACGCAGTCAGTAGTTTGAACAGCCTAAAAAGGTGGATAAGTTTAAACTAGCACCTGAATATACAGTGTAGAGTAATAAGGGATAGCAAACCTTACTTAGCAACAGGATACTACACACTTATACTATTCTTATTTTACCAAATTGCACAATTTAAGAAAATGTAGATGTATTTTAATGCTAGTTTACTTATTTCCTGATTGTGTAATGCATGAAACAGTAGCACAGTAACACGCTGTATTACAAAATATACCACAAAAGGCCCTATGGTTGTCAGCACCAGAAGAGCAACCTTACAGGAATAGAAAGTGATTGTCACAATTTATCCTAAGGTAATGTGATATCATACAAAGTTATAAGTTAATGAAAGATACAACTGGTACACAAAGAGTATATTAAAACTAATGTACGGTTCAAGCAATTCATTATAAGTGTTTATAGAAGGTGTTTATAGAAGGTGTTTATAGAAGGATTCCTGTGTAAAGTTTTGGTAATTGAAGTAGTTCAGAATTTAGAGTTTAGAGGATCTTTGGATAATAAGTTTTTTGCAAAAAACATTTAAAAAATTTTTTTTGAAAAACAGTGAAGTAGCGAAATCAGAGAATAAATATACAAAAGAATTATTTTTCTTTTAATAATATAGTCTAACTGGAACAATTCATTTACTCCTCACTCCTCTTCAATCTTCTTTATTATCTCCCTTGTTCCTTCTTCTGCTTTGTTATTAATTCTACCCTCACCATATACCCTCACCATATATCCTCACCATATATCCTCACCATATACCCTCACCATATATCCTCACCATATATCCTCACCATATACCCTCACCATATATCCTCACCATATACCCTCACCATATACCCTCACTATATATCCTCCCCATATATCCTCACCCTATATCCTCACCATATACCTTCACCATATATCCTCACCATTCTAACCTCCCTTCTCAACCTGTCTCTCTTCCACTTGTCCTTTCAATCTCATTCTTCCTGTTCCTGCTGTCCTCCCCACTCTCCCCTCACCCAACTCACTCTCTCATGTGATTGCTTACCCTTCATCATCAGAATTATCAGGTCCACTCCTTTCGTTTATTTCCTACAAAAAGAAATATGCATCAAGTTACCAGCTGAAACATAAGAAAGTATATTTTTACTATGTTTCCTACAAATACGAGTCAGAAATAATCGGTATTCAGATATCATAGAAATCTCAAAACACTAAAACATAAATGACCTACAAAATATAAACATGAACCATTACTTATGTCTTTGTCTGGGTGTTTGTGTACTTGTTTAGAACAACTTTCAGCTCTAATCACTTCTAAACTTAAATTCTTGTTAAAAGAAACTTGAACTCCTGTTACGTAACGTCACACAAAAGATAAAGTAGGCTCTTTCATCCAAAGACAGCTAACTCATTATATTATTTATAACTTGGCCATGTTCATAAATAATAATTTGACATTTAGAGTTATTTGATGCCACTACACATGCACATTTGCTCCCATTACAGCAATCTTTAAATTAATTGATGCAGTACTTTCTTGGCTTTCAGATAATATAAAATTTACTGCTTTCAAAATAGTAGTTCCGCAGCTATGAAGTGCAACATGCGTAAATGATGGGATATGTTGTGATGTCCCATCATTTACACATGTTGCACTTCAAAGCTCACCCTTGTTAACCCTCCCTTGACTCTTTCAACCTGTTCAGTATCTAATATGGGGAATATACAAACATATATAAATCTAAGTGTTTGTATTTTTGTGTTTGTCTTATTGCCTTTTTGTGCATACTATGTCCGGTTTTAGCGGTAAAATCTAGCGATGAAAATTTGTATTGCAAAAGATTTGTTCTCGGAACCGCCTGTATACATGGTGACAAGCCAACCTATTAAGCTACACGGGATGCAATGGAATCATTGGGCAAATGGTCATTATCTGGGTTAAAATACGCATAGCAGCTCTGTGTTATGCAACACGTCATTAAAGCTTGCTCTCACGGCTCTTATTAGTAAGTTTAGCAATACATATACAGCTTAGTCAACTTAGCTAACGGCAACTACATTACCTGTCACTGTTTATAAGCTGTTTAATTATGAGTTGGGAAGTGATAGTGGTTTTATGAAAATGTGGATCAGCCAAGGTCGCTAGAGAAATAATGTTTGATTGGATGTAAACAAATATGGTATTACTTACTAACATCTGACAGCTGCAGAGATTACACATACATGTAAGTCATATACAATCAGTGAAGCAAACGGTGGATAAAACTATGCTAATACTTTTGCAATTTAAACTCACTTGACTGCCGTCATTGTAAAATATATTGGGAGAATTTTCGATTAAAGAATTTATGAATCAATAAAGTGTTTTAGGTGCAGTTTGAGTTAAAACCATCGATTGGCTCTATAATGAATAGCCGACACTATGAAATTGAACCATAAATTCTCTCTGAAATCAAGTTTATAAAGTACGAAGAGCGTGAAGAAGTAAGTGTTTACCTGTAAATTTGGCATGGCTCTGGCAGCGATATCTAAAACTTCTGGTTGATATATATCTGCTGTTGTGATTGTGAATGATGTGACACTTGATGGTACCACCTCTGCAAGAATTCACATGAAACACAATACAGTAGAAGATATAGCTTTGGTTTCAAGCAAAGAAGTTTTTGACATTGAATAAAAACCTCCAAATAAGGGCTGTTAATAGATTGCAAGTTGAGCTCCATTACTGTATTTTTCTTGCCAACCACCTGTTAGTATAGAGACTGTTAGTAGACAGCCTGTTAGTGGAGAAACTGTTAGTAGAGAGACTGTTAGCAGAGAGACTGTTAGTAGAGAGACTGTTAGTAGAGAGACTGTTAGTAGAGAGACTGTTAATAGATAGACTGTTAGTAGAGAGAATGTTAGTAGACTGACTATTAGCACAGAGACTGTTAGTAGAGAGACTGTTAGTAAAGAGACTGTTAGTAGAAAGACTGTTAGTAGACAGACTGTTAGTAGACAGACTGTTAGCACAGAGACTGTTAGTAGAGAGACTGTTAGCAAAGAAACTGTTAGTAGAGAGACTGTTAGTAAGCAGACCCACCACATGAATCATCACAAGCTGAATGCCAAGAAGAAGCTTCCAGAAAGAACTAAAAAACTGAAATCTGCACAGACAAAGCCAACTTCCATAATTTCTGTGAACTACCAGGCACAGCTGACAATGACAGATTTGAATTATAAAGAATAATATCTAAATCTATTTTTAGCCCAGGATTTGTCTGCCCTGCACTATAACTTGACACTACAAAATAATACATGAACATACATTAAAACTGACTTACCCAGCAACTCAATTAGCTCAGATTTTGGAATATCCCAACACAGATTCAAATAACGCAGAGCACCAGTAGTGCATCTCTTCAAAATATCTAGTTTTTTCTTGTGGTCAATTTCTACAGGGTATGAGATATCAGAGAATGGCAGTTTTTCTATAGTGCTCCAACACTGATGACTTATTTCCCTCCACCACTGACATACTAAAAGTAGTTACTGGAGGTTAAAGTTGAGAATTATAAGGATCTACAAGATTAAAATAATCACTGTAATAAACTGACTTGAATATTTGTATCATAAAATATCATTTAGAAATACTTTCTATTTTGCAATTGAGTATGTGATAAGTGTTCGTTTAGATCTGCAGTATTCAGGAACTTGGAGTTATCGCTTCATACCACTTTCATTGATGCGGGCTCAACAAAGTAATTACTCTAATGAATATAATGAAACATTTTCAACATCAAATGTGTTTGTTATAAAGCAAGTGTTCAGTTTATGTAACCTAAAACACTAACAAGTGATAAAGATATCGAGTCAGGGCTTTTGTTGATGCATCGTATGCGTGAGCTTACCCACTTATCGAGACTCTGTTCAACCATAATGTACCACTATCAGGGATAAACTATCATATTCATCCTAAACGTGTGGAGGAAACAAGATTAGAACCTGAACCCTTCACTTGTACCCTAATTACTTACCCCTATGAATAGGGAACCAACAAGCACCCTTAACCACCTCACATATTCTACTCCAGGGTACACTATTAGTATAAACTTATATTATCATACTAATGTTATATATTAGTATTATTAATTATCATATGTTATTTTTAAACCTGATTTCTTCAAGGAGGGTTACATCAATTATGTAATTATCAAATATTCCAAGTGTATATCTTTGCTAGTTATAGACACTTTTATTTTCTACTGTTACTTTAATATTTTATGTCTTTCTGAGTAATGCTTAAAATTGTAAAGGCTATGTTAGACATGAGGTGTTAGTAACATAAAGCATTTTAACTTTATGTTAGTTGCTTTATGTTAGATGAGTTATACTAGTTGTCTAGGTTGCTGTTTTATACCAGTAGTTTTTGCTAGTTGTTTCATGCTAATTACTGTGTGTTAATTGCTCTTTGCTATTTGCTAGTTTATCTCATAGTTGTTCTACACAGTTTGATGCTAGTTGCCAGTTTCAAATAATGTTAAATCATAAATGTTCAAAGTATATGCCTACCATATTCACAAAGAATCAGCTCACTCAGAGTCAAGTAGCTAAAGATGTGCAGCATACAGTACACATCGAGTGTCTCAATCAAGGCTGGACCAGTTGGCTGCCATTCTCTACAAGTTATACAAGTTCAGTCAGCACCTTCAATTAATTATCTTAGGACCACAAGCTAAAAACAATCAATAAAAATTGGTGCGGCTAGTTTACTGTGTTGAATTTGCCCATTGCAGCCTTGATTTTATCTGATGCATCGGGTGAATCACTTTACAAGTGAGCTAACATTTACATGCTTATTTGTGATCAGTATTGATAGAAAGTGAGTAGCTTTTTCAACAGAAATAAAAAAAAGGAGTCAAGTTATTCAAGTATTTATAAGTGTAAATTGTACTGGAGTTGTTTTCACGTGAGAAACAAAGTCGAGAGTAAGTCTATGAAAATATGTAGGCCTCATGGGCAATGTGAAGTACATATAGATGCAGGTTTATAAAAGAATAAAACATCATGGAGGCTTAAATACTTTTAGCTATGAATTGTTACACGTATCATAAAAGTAGCGAGTCAAATGAATCTACATGTGTATATACAAATTCCAGTGTTTATCATTTCTGGGTCTGCCATTCGGTTGTCTAGTTATAGCGATAAAGTTTTCAGAACGAAAAATCCATTTCGCACTGAATTTGACCTCTAAACCTCCAGGTCTGCAGGCAGACGTTCTATCCACTACACCAAGCAGCTACATTACTATACAACGGAATAATTGTGGTTATATTCATTACATCGGTTAAAATATGAATGCTAGAAGCTCTTGCAAAGATACTATCCTTCGTTTTTTCGTGATGTCATTTTATCGTTGTCGGCCATTTTTATAGACAATTTTATCACTAAAAACACGAAGCTTTTGCAATGAATTTTTGAAAACGATGCTTTTGTTTGCAATTCTTTTATTATAGTATCAAAACAACACCAAAAAGTACTATTAAATAAAAGAAAAATGATCGTTTTCTACAAATATGGCGGCTTTTTCGTGACTGAGCGCATGTGCAAACAGCTTGATGACGTCAAAAAAACTGATGGATTGGTTACTAATAGCACGCTTCAAGATCATGATTGCGGTAGAGATCATGACACGTAACGTAACACGTAGCGTAACACGTAACGTAACACGTAACAATTACAAGATCACTGCACGGCTCTTATTATAATAAAGATTTAAATGAACTTTAAGTTATTAGTTTAAGTTATTAGTTTAGGTTACTCAAATAAGTCAGCCAGTCAACTTAGCCACTGGCAACTACATTACCTGCTACTGTTTATAAGCTGTGTTTTTATAACTCATGCAACGCCGGGCATTCAGCTACTGTTACATAAAACTAAGAATCGAAGTAAATTTTATTTAAAATTTTAAAAAAGTACAAAATTTGCACAATTGATCAGTGCTAGATATGTTATAGAAGATGGTATTAATACGCATGTATGACACATTCTCTCTTACCTTTTCTTTTTGAGTAAACGCTGGAACTCTTTATTTATGTTAGCCCGCTTAGGTCTCCTTGGAGCGACATATAGCCTGTGGCCCTCATAATAGAGGCCATTTTCAGATAAAGCAACTTCAAATGCTTTTTGTGCAGAGCTCAGAGAAGAAAAGGTGATAAAAGCAAACCTGTAACATATCAGAGTGAGTTCTGGCAGAAAGTCAAAAGAAATACTACAACTGTGAAAGAAATAACATAATTAGGAGATGAAGTGGCAAAAAGTACCTGTTGTTATTCCGTGGTTGTATGTAGTCAATACTCGTTACTTCTCCAAACACCTCAAATATGTCTGTTAAGTTGGTTTTCCAAGGAGCCTGAAATATCATCAAAGCATTGTTAAAATAGTGAAGTATTTCTCTCAACAGAAAATATACAAACATGGCATTGTGGTTTTGCTACTTTTACAAATATGGAAAAGTTGAAAGTATGAAAAAATGAATGCAAAAGCTTATGGACATTCGATTCGAGCTTCAATGTGTGTCCGTAAACACTACATGACTCTTTAAGCATGGTTTGTACACTCGATGAATATTAAGATACTGTTCTTGACTCTAAAACTCTGTAAACGTACAATTTACAAGAACTCGTTCAAGCTACTTGTATATGAAGAAAGGTAACTATTTGTAATTACAATGAACCAAGGTTTACCTGTAGTGGGCCATTAGTTTTCAAGGCTTCTTTAGGTTAGCCTGTGAACCATAATTGCATGTTTAGATCAACCTAACTCAAAATCTATAATCTGTGCAGGAATATCTGTTTATGAGAGTTTGTATGCTTCACATGCTAATTATAAACACTCAAGTACCTCATTTGAGATGTTGGTCACGTATATTGTTCTCTTCAGCTCTTCTGAACTATCAGTCATCTTCCTAGTAGGCTCCCATTCATTGACTAACGTAGCTACACCAAGTCACACTCACTAGTATTACTAACCTGAGGCGACCGTAGTGAAAACTTATTAACTATTGATTGTATAGAAAAGATGCCGGCTTTAGTCAATCGCTCGATGCAGTTGCATAGGAGAAGGCGGAGCTTAATGGAGTTGTAAGCTGTAGGCGAGTTGTAAGCCATATTCAGCCAACTATAATAGATTTGAACCACACTTATTATATATTAAAACAGCGTGCTTATGATATATTTATGTCTTCAACTAGCTGAATTCTTATGATTACAGTATTGCCAAGACTATTGGTTCAAAGAATTATCAGAATATTAATTTTTGTGATGCACTGCAGTCAGATAAAACAACAACGCATGTCACATACCGCAGATATAAATACAATAACACAAACATATATCATACACCAAATCCAAGCAACTGCTATGGTTCTATCACGAATTATTAGTTGAAGGTTTATTTGCAACAAAATTCACATTACAGTTATTTGATATGAAAAGATTCACCATGTCTTACTCTGCTCTGTTGTACGTACAAAATATGTTGAAATGTGATTACAAGCTCTTAAAAGTTCAAAAACGAACAGTTAATCGCAGCTATCACGAAAACGCCTTACTGTGGAATCTCTTTATTTTGATGTTCTCAAACATTTTGGTTATTGTTTGGACACGTGATGTTATCACTTGAATTGAAAGGCCAATAAAAGGCTCAATATACAGACGGCTCTCTACTTACGAACATTCTAGTTACGAACAACGGTACATACGAACAGGCCTGCGCGTAGGAACTACTCAGAAGCACCACCCAGCATCCACCTTTCTCTGCCCAGTTCGTTGCAGTGCATAGGTGCGTGAACGTATCTCCAGTGCACAAAGAACTTTTTTATTTTTACTGTACGTATTGTAAAGGGATTTGCCGGCCTTTACTTGGCACGATCTAGACTAATAAATAAAGAGAAGAGAGTGCGTGTGGTTTCATTCAGCTTTTTAATAGCGAAGGAAATTTCACTAGCCGAGGAGCGTACGGCTATCTGCTCTGCTCAACTAAGTGAGGGCGCTCCTTTATATACAATAATATCAACCGTTCCAGCTAACGGCAAACGGTAAGAACACCGTCTAAAAAGGTGAATAAATAGGACCGCTCATGCTTTGGTATGGCAACAATATAAGTGACGATAAGTGATAGTGTTATGATGGGATATCAGATATAACAATAGCATAACGAGTGAAACAACGATATAATAAAAGGACAACACATACAAAAAATAAGACAACAACGATAAGTGATAGCATAACGATTAAAACAACAATATAACAAAAAGGACAAGACATACAATAAATAAGAATTGCAGTGTCATGGCTCGGCGTCCACCAAAGTATTATCTCCATTTCATTAAATTTTTTTTCAGTACAAGCCAATACAGGTTACTTATACAAGCCTTAAACATACTTATATAAATCTTCAATATACTTATATAGGCCTTAAACATAAATTATAATACAAAATATAGCACTGAAGCAACTTACGAACAAATTCTCCTTACGAACAATCGTTTGGAACGTAACTAGTTCGTAGGTTGGGAACCGTCTGTAATATGTCTCATAGCACTAGTTTATGACAAACACTTCAGGCTCTACCGGAAAGCCTGTATCAAATATAGATGCTCGCTACTTTTCTGACCATCACAGGTGGCCAACAGGCGCGCATGTTTATCAGAGGATGATATGTGTTAATATACAATGGGAATTACCCTCTCCCGTACATATATACAGTCAAACATGGATAACTCGAACTTCACGGGACCGTGCAAAAGTGTTCGAATTATCAGAGCGTTCAAATTATCAGAGCAGTGTCACAAGTCCATGTATTTACTTATTTATTAGTAGATACATGTACATATACAAACAATAATATAAATCAAAAGCACAACTGGCTTGTTTCAAATTAAATGCTTCTAATGTAAAGTTTAAAACGTTTTTATCAAAAAGTATAGAGATTTTTCTATCACTTGAGATTGGTTTGTTGTTTGAGGCGATGTTATTGCCAGGACGTTTTTTAGATTGACATTGGCAAAACTTGATCGTTGTTGAAATGCTCAAAAGAAAAGACATCTTTTTCTTTTGAGTGTTTTACCCACGATCAATTTTGCCAACTTTTCTTGAAGTTTATGCAAAGATTACCTCACTTTACCTTGCTTCCGAAGGGCGATCGCTATGCGGATGTTTGGTATAAATCAAATTTCACCAAACCTTTAGAAAAGTCGTTGAAAAAACTATTTTGCCGATGGTGGTAATAACGACACTTATGAATTACGAAAAGTTGAGGTTTACCTCTATGGCTTGGAATAAAGTGATTTTCTAAAGCGATAACACCCGTTTCGGTAGCCGTTGGAAAAAAACAGTTCGAGTTAACAGTGTTGAGTTCGAGTTATCTATAGCAATTTATCATTACGTGGGAACGGACCAAAGAAACCATTCGAGTTAACCATGTGTTCGAGCTATCCGTGGGCGAGTTATCCATGTTTGACTGTATATATATATTTACTCCACAATATTAACATCATAGCAACTACATACTCTATGAAGACAATCATCCTCGTTAAATAACAACATTTATACTAACCAATTATACTCAACGGATATTAACCAATCAGAAACACTATACCTAACTACATCCCTTTTTTTCTTACACACGCTCACAGAGGAATGGCGCCACAATAATCTACTACATTTATTATATCTTGGATTATAGTTTAATCACACTACTTCAGATCATCATATCTGAAGGTGAACAAACATCAATAGGTTATGAGCCCAAGGGAAAGCTATTCTTCAATGGAAAGCAGGAAACAAACTTTGGGAGACAAGATTTCTGAACTATTTATATACTCTAGACTAAAATGCTAAGATTTATGGAGCTATTATAGCTGCAACTGATCCAGACAAATCATCAGATCGCAGGGCTTATGCCGAGCTGACTCAGATCTTAGGTGAAAAATCACTGGAACTCATGAATGATGCAGAAGATAGCGACAACAAGGCTCTTAAGATTCTACGAAATCATTACCAAAGCACAGGGAAGCCAAGAATTCTTCAGCTATACAGGGAGCTAACCACGCTCAGTATGACAGATAGTGAGGACGTAACAGACTATATACTTAAAGCGAAAAGGGCAAGCACAGGGCTACGCGCAGCCAATAAACAATTATCGGGTAATCTAATCATTGCGATGTTACTTAAAGGACTACCTCCGTCATACAACTCGTTCATCACAGTACACACACAGCTGGATAAGGAGAAAACACTCACGCAATTTAAAGCTGACCTAAAGGCAAAGGCAGACACTGACGCAGCACGTAACAAAACAGCGGACACTGCTCTCAACGCCCGGAGAGGTAAGTCTACTAAACACACAGGTAAGACTAACCACACACAATCTCGAGACAAGAGCAGCACTACTGGCACTCAATGTAATGCATGTGGAAAATCAAACCACGCTACTAAGGACTGTCGCAGTAAACCTAAACTAAATTGTACATTTTGTAAACGGGACGGTAACGTAGAAATTGTCTGTTTCTCAAAGAAGTGCGGTGATACTAAATCAACTGCCAGTGTATGCACAGGTCACAATACTACAAATTGTGATTATACTTTCAACGTTAACGATTGCAGTAACTCTATCGATCATAAAGTAGCCAACTCATGTTCAGACATAGTAGTCGACTATGGTGCTACCAGCCACATGGTAAACGATGAAAAGCTGTTTATATCATACAATAAAACATTCAACGCTGACACATACCTTAGAACTAGCCGATGGTACTACCCCGAACAAACTGGCAATCGCGCGAGGTGATGCCATTATCACTATACAGGACACAGGTGGAAATTACCGCGCGGTCAAACTAGAAAATGCTCTTTTAGTACCATTGTTTCCTCATACACTATTCTCTGTAGCTGCTGCTACTAAGCATGGTAATGTGTCCGTGTATTCCGGTCATAAACAATCATACTTGCAAGCCGACAATACTCATTTCATCCTAACTTATCGTAACAATCTGTACTACCTACCGACTTGCAACCAGGATCAAGCGTATACCACTAAGACTCTTGAAGAATGGCACAAACTACTCGGTCTTCATAACTACAGAGACTTGTTATTACTACCTAGCATAACTGAAGGCATGAAAACAGTGCCCGAAAGCTCTTCATCACTAACTTGTACAACTTGTGATTTGAACAAACTCGTACACCAAAATCACAGGACGAATACATACACAAAGCTACTGTGCTGCTAGAACGCGTTCATTCTGACTTGTGCGGCCCTATCAAACCCGCCTCGAGTTCAGGTCATGTATGCCTGATGAATTTTGTTGACAAGTGTTCTAGTATGCTATTCACTTATCCTCTACGTTTAAAGGAAACTGCATATACTGCTCTGAAACAGTTTGTTGCAGATGTTGCTCCAATTGGAACTGTGAAAAAAATACATTCGGATAATGGTGGCGAATATATGGGAAACCCTTTCCAAACCGTTTTACGCGAAATTGGTATCAAACACACAACTACCGCTCCGTACTCGGCATACCAGAACGGGAAATCGGAACAAAACTGGCGATCAATCCTCGACATGGCGAGATGTATGATTTCAGATGCTAACGTTTCGAAAACTTACTGAACATACAGCGTCAATCATGTTTCACACCTACGTAACCGAGCATATCAGCAACGAACCGGTAAGACTGCTTATGAACTATTCACTGGACACAAACCCGACTAAAGTAACACTTACCAGTTTGGCTCGCACTGTACTATATACAAGGAACTCAAACCAGGTAGTAGATTAGATTCAAGCAGTGAACCCGGCATCTACCTCGGGGTAAACCAGCGTAGTCAAGGACATTATGTACTTAACAAAACCACGAGTAACATCGTTACTTCGCGTAATTTCCGAATCACATCGACTCCATCAAATGTAGCCCTACCGAACAACAACACTAACTCGTCAGACAACCAAACTGACCAAACTGATAGTCACATACATATCACACCGGACACCGTCGCACCAACAATACCCGATGTTGATTCAGCAAACCCTATACCGCTACCACGAAGCAAGAAACGCGCTACACGTAAACCTTCATACCAGAACAACTACATATACTACAAAATCACCACTTCAGACCCCATACTTATACCATCAATGTACGAACAGGCCATCGACTCTCCAGAAACTACACACTGGAAGAAGGCTATGCATGTTGAAGTGGACTCTCTCGTAAAGAACGACACGTATGAACTCATATCACTACTTGCAGACCGATCCAAAACGAAAGGCAAGTGGGTATACACACTGAAACAAGGGAGACAGAGGGCGAAGTTCAATTCAAAGCCAAATATGTAGCTCGAGGCTTTTCACAAATCTATGGCGCGGACTACGACGAAATGTACTCACCAACAACTCGTTTTACATCTATCCGCACTGTACTACAGTATGCCGCAAACAATAAATTACTCCTGCACCAAATGGAGGTGAAAGGTGCTTATTTAAACGCTCCAATAAATAAGGACATATACATCAAACAACCACTGGGTTTTATTCAGACAAACGACAAGGGAGAATGATTCACATGTCATCTCAAACGATCGCTGTACGGTCTTAAACAGTCAGGGCGCAACTGGCTTATTACTCTTACCAACTACTTAAAATTTGTGGACTTCGTATGTAATGAAGTAGATCCATGCATATGCACCAAACGCGAAGGTAGTCACATTACCATTATACTGTTTTGGGTTGATGATATTATCATTGTAGGATCAGACGACTCCAAAATCAGCGCGGTCAAACAGACTTTAGAAGACAGGTTTAGAATGGACGACCGAGGACCATTGGCATGGTTTCTTGGGATTGATTTCGAACGCAAATCTGATGGATCTTACACAATGAATCAGAAGCGATACATTGAATCCATACTAGCACGATATAAGATGGAAGACTGCGACAGAGTCAACACGCCAGCGGATCCCGGATTACAACTCACCAAGAGTTCCGAGAACAATAAAACCACCCACTATCCGTAACGACAACTAGTTGGAAGTCTCCCATACCTAGCTACGGGAACGCGGCCAGATATATGTTGAATAGTGTCCAAACTCTCACAGTTCCTCGACTGCCCATCTGATGAACACATCAGCGCAGCTAAACGGGTACTACGTTATATCAAAAAAACTATTGATTACATCCTACACTTCACACCGTCGACTGATCCTCTACACGGCTCCAGTGATTCAGACTGGGGAGGTGATCAGGAAGATCGCAAATCACCCACAGGCTATATCTTCTTGTACAGCAACTCGCCCATCAGCTGGAATAATCTTAAACAACAAACAGTAGCATTATCGTCAACAGAAGCTGAGTTTATGGCGATTACCGAGTCTACAAAAGAAGCTCTCTATCTGCGAAAACTATTCAAATCGCTCGATATTGACACTAATGTACAAACTACCATATTTGGCAACAATCTTAGCACGATCGCCATGACCAAACCGTCAAGCAAGCAACACCAACGATCTAAACATTTGAACATATGATAGCAATTCGTCAGACAGCTCACCGAAGTCGGATTTCAGCACGTATCTACAACTGACAATGTAGCAGATATCCTTAAAAAACCACTACTGACAACTCGCTTCAGGTCAATCCTAGACCTAATCACCATCGAGGGGGCTGTTAATATACAATGGGAATTACCCTCTCCTGTACATATATATATATTTACTCCACAATATTATCATCATAGCAAATACATACTCTATGAAGACAATCATCCTGGTTGGATAACAACATTTATACTAACCAATTATACTCAACGGATATTAACCAATCAGAAACATTATATCTAACTACATCCCTTTTCTTTTTACACACACTCACAGAGGAATGGCACCACAATAATCTACCACATTTATTATATCCTGGATTATATGGTTTAATCACACTACTTCAGATCATCATGGGTGAAGGTGAGCAAACATCAATAATATGCACTCCTTCGAGCTAAGGTTAAAAAATTAAACAAATTTTTATGGTAGGTTTTGAGATATCAGTGCTCAAAGTGACAGCATTACAATGATGATGAAACAGACGGGTAAGGACAATAGATATGGTTTTATTGAATGCGTGAAGTATATTTGTGAAAATATTTCGACGAATGAGGTTGCATGAAAGTGTAAACAGAAGCCATTGTGTTCATCTACATCCCATTTGAGCCGTTATGGAAAGGGATTCCGATCTACGGCGTTTTCATGATGGCTGCGGTGAACTGTTCGTTTTTGAGCTTTTAAAAGCTTGTAATCACTTTCCACATATTTTGCAACTACAACACAGCAAAGTAAGACATTGTGAAGCTTTTGGTACCAAATAACACTTACTGTAATGTGAACTTTGTTACAAGTCAACCTTTAAGTCAATGTCCCTTTAGAGGCTAACATCAGAAGGTTAATGTCAGAATGTTAATATCAGAGTGTTAATATTAGAATGTTAATATCAGAATGTTAATATCAAAATGTTAATATCAGAATGTTAATATCACAATGTTAATATCAGAATGTTAATATCACAATGTTAATATCAGAATGTTAATATCAAAATGTTAATATCAGAATATTAATATCACAATGTTAGTATCAGAATGTTAATATCAGAATGCTAATAGCAGCATATTAATAACAGAACGTGAATGTCATAATGTTAATATTATAAGCAACCTCACTTATGTGCAAGTTTCTGTAATGCTGTTGGTCTTTGCTAAGCATTTGCTAACCGTTCATTTACAGTGTATGGCCAAAGATATTTGCCGTTAAGCACTGAATATTCTTGTAGATTGCTTATGAAATAGTGAGCAACAAGCCGTACACGCCAATTAATCCCTCATCAATAAGATTTATAGAGGAGTCCTACAGAAGGACCAGCAAAGCTCCAATTAACTTGTCATCAGGTAGACCTACACGAGATGGTGGAAAAAAGAGCTGACAGAGGTATTATTAAAAACATTGCCCAAGCTCCCACAGACTCCGGAGACTTTTAGTCAACGCTATACGTGAACTCCGATTCACCTCAGAACACATGACTAAAGTGAACGGAGTACCTCTGCTGAACCCACGTCGCAAGAAAACCGCACTTCTCCGCTGGAAATGCCTAAATCCGTGTCTGGCGCATGACAAACGGATTTTGTCGCAACATAATATTCTGTTATGAAACAAATTTTGTTGCAACATCATATCTTTGTTATGAAACTATTTTACGTCAGTCTGATGTTAACCAATGGAGTTACATGTTATTTTAAGCACCTATATATACAGAATATTCACCATGATTATAAAAGAGAGAAGTTTGTCATCTTTTCTACATTCAGTAACCTCGGAAGCACCTTTGCTGATACACTTGTACTCATAGCTATATTCACTCTTGTGCATTCACAGACTCTCTGCCAAAGCTACTCGCAGTTCAGGCAAGTGACTCTTTGTTATGATACAGCCTATAGGCAGAGTTATTTTTTCAAAGTGGTAGGAATTTTCTCTTTTATTTTATACTATGCTTTGCAATATTTGTAGTATATCTTATACATTTTGTTCTTTACTCTAATAGATAACATTTGATAGTGGGGTAAATACAACCAACCTCATCTGGTTTCTTTATTTGACATGGTAATCAATTCAAAATCAGTGTGGTAAATGCAACTCCATCTGATAGAACTTGTCACAAGATAAATTAGCATACTGGTCTAAAATGAGTGATTCATTCTAATGAGAAAATAGCACAGGACTCAGCGTTGCCTCGCAGACTATTCTGCATGAATTGGACTCAGTTTGCTGGTATTTTAAGTCTAGACAATTGCACTTAGAACCCAGATTTGCTCTTCAGCACACCATGTCTAAAATTTAACAAACTGGGCGCCCGACAATTGAGCAACACAATTCTATTGGTGTGGTGGAGACAAATCTGAAGTGAAAACTTATTACAATATATAGTTCATGTCAGAATGTTAATACTACACGCTCACTCACACAAAAGCATACAGTATATTTAAAGATACCACTACGAATTAAAAAGTCTCAGCTGAAAGCAAAATTATTGGATAATAAGGCATTTGCATTTGATGACAAACCAGCAGGTTATAAAATCACACGATCTGGATGGTGTCCCCTAGGATGAGCTCAATATTTTGGCTAATTCAGTGTTATAAGATACTCTCTTCTCTATTTCTTGACATCTACAAAACCAATGCATTGCCAAAAAGAGGTTTTCCTCCCAGCACGCATACCGTTACTGGTACTACTTTAGCATGAGGTCTATCGCACTTTAGCATGAGGTCCACTGCTGTATTATCCCTTTTTCATGGACATCACACATTTTCATGCATTAACTTCATATATATAAAATAGGTATTATACATAACATTTATAAACATATATTATATATATTTTGTATGATTTAATAGGTGACCAGTTGTTTTGTAAGGTAGCTAAAAGCATGGGAGGTTATAAAAGCTCAGATGTATGAAGTTAGCTTTCTTGTTGCTCTGCTTGCTTTCTAACTAGTTTTTCAAGATTGCTCATTCTTACAAGAGCTTGAAGTTTTGATTAAATGTTGACTCCGTAATCGGAAGGGGAGGAATTCATTCGTTGTTCGTCTTGTATGAAATTCTTAGAGAACATTCAGTGAGTCCATTGTCCAGTTCATTCTACTCTTGCAATCGTGTATTACACGTGATGATGGCACCTGCAACTGAGTGTCATCAAGCAAGCAGATTGGATGTGTCGTTAATTCCAGTTATAATGTACATGTCTCTACTTTAAAATACTTTAAAGTAAGTTTGTAATAGAAGAAATAACCATGTACAAGAACCAACACAAACGTCCCTCTTGTAGATTGGATTGAGGCTATTGGATAATCTACCAACTTGCTGCCAACACAACATTACTGTTATTTCTTGTTTGAACATGTTTCTAATTAATAGCAATAAAAGTGATTTCAAAATTATTTAATATCTCGGTCTATTTGTTGTTTATATTTAAAATCTTTTTTAGGTAAATTACACATGTATTTTCATTTTTCAAAAAAATCACAATTATATTTCAGCTTCAGAATATTAGTAATATAAAATTGACACTTCATTAGGACATGAAAGCAGAAAAATTTCCTCCATACTAGGTGGCGCATTTTCATGTTGTTGAAAGCATATAAACAAGAAAGTGAAGTGCAATATATGCCAGAAAGAATTTTCCTACCACCACAGCACATCATCACTAAGATGTCATTTAACTAACAGCAACTAACCCTTGAGTCATTTACTAGGCCTGCTACCCAAAACAGGTCAAACCAACCAGATCACTAATGCTGTTGCAAAATGGGTTGCTATGAATGCCAGGCCTATGAACATTGTTGAAAATAATGGATTGATCAAGTTGCTACAGACAGCTGTGGCTAACCCACAATATGAACCACCAAGTCGAACCACTATTAGTAGAAAGGTTGAAGGCCTATATAAAAAAGAGAGTATCAAAGCTGAGTTACAAAATGTCGAGTTCAGGGCACTGACAACTGATTATTGGACAAGCTGTGCTAATGAATGTTTTGCTGGAGTAACTGCTCATTATATAGACAATAATTTGATGCAGACATTAATTCTGGCTGTGACAAAATCAGATGGACCCCATACAGCCGACAATGTCTCAAAACAAATTAAATCTGTTGTTGATGAGTGGTGCATTAGCAACAAAGTAGTAAGCTTAGGGACTGACTCGCTAAAAACATGCTGTGTGCTGCAGCCAAATATGAGTAGATTCTCATTCCTTGTGTTGCTTATTCTCTTCAACTCTCAATCAACAAGGGAATTAAAGCAGCAGAAATAGATGGAGCATTGGCTAAAGATCGAAAACAAAGTTAAAGAAGGAGATACCAGTCAGTCTTCAACTAGCCTTGATGAGCGTCCTATAAAAAAAGTCGATACCAATACAGGTCCAGTTGAGACGAAGACAGTGGGAATGAAGTTACAAGCACTTCAAGCCATAAAGAACTACAAAACTACAAGCATGGTACCACAGCTCATGATGATGTTGACCCACTAATCTGGTGGAAAAACCACCAGATCTTCATATCCTAGTCTTAGTAGGTTGGCAAGAAACTACCTATGTATTACTGTCACTACTGTCCACTGTGAGCGACTATTTTCTAAAGCTGGCAAGATTGTATGTAGGAAGAGGGAATCTCTTCATTCGGATAATGTGAACAAACTGTGCTGCCTCAACTCTTGGCTGGCTTAATTATAGACTTTCATAGACAACTTTTATACTCATAATAATTACCACATTGTATGTTTGTTTTGTTCCATGAACAAGGTGATGTTCATGCACGGTTCATTTTGTGCACCAGTAGAAAAACATGTACATGTACCTCTTAAATTTGAAAAAAATCATTATTTATTTTACACTAAAGTTGGGTTCGGTTGCATTGTGAATTGAGCGGCGGATCCGTGGAATGCTGCTCCGGCGACCCGGACAGATAAAACGGGTGAAAAAAGTGTTGAAATATTATTGTCCTTTTTGTCAAGCTTTTCATAGCTTATTTCTAGTGTTATGTAATTATGGCTTACTGGTTTATGTGGCTTTTTTTTATTTTCTAGCTTGGCTTGCCAGCTGTTAATAATACTCATTATGGTGCATCAAAGGTTGGTCACTCCTGTTGTAGCTGTCATATTGAACTGATATGAAAAATATACTGTCTCAACGTTCGCTATAGTAATTTATGTTTCAGCTATAAAACATAATCAAACAACAAAAAGTAGGGTTCAGTGAGTTCGCATATGAAACAGGTGAGGTTCGGTAGCTCCAACAAGGTTAAGAACCACTTTTATAGAGTATCTGGACACAGAGGGCGATTCTGTAACATTGACATGTGGCAATGGGCCTCAGTTTATATCAGCAGTGTTTCTCCATTATTTCCAGGAGATAGGAGTAAAGTAGTTGTTGACTACACCACAGGTCGACCAATTCAGGCTAATTCAGAGGTCAAACAAATATGTAGCACATTGTTGAAGTCTCACGTGGGCTAGTACAAATGATTTGAAGTTGTTAGTTTAACTCGAAAATTTGTTGGTGGTCTAATGGTTTACGACATTCTTTAACTGGAATGACACTATACACCAAGGGTGTCCAGACTACAGTCCGCAGGCCAACTGTAGCACACGGGTCTGTTATTTTGGGCCCTCAGCGAATTCTGAAAATATAACTGAATATGGCGCGTATGGCGCTTGAGCTTAACTCTGTAGCACTTCACAGTTTCAACACTAGATGGAGCCAGTTATAGAACAGGTGCTTATTTACTAAACAAAATTAGGCAAAGAAAAACATTTACTACGAGTCACCAGAAATGACAGCATAGAAAAAACACATGATAGCAAGTGAGTGCAGAAGATTTCAAACACGGTAGAAAAATGAATACTTCTTTAGAGAAATCCACGATAAGTGTGTCCGTTTGATTTGTAATGATGTTGCCATGATGAAAGAGTATAATGTCTGTCAGCGCTATGAGACCAAACATCAAAACTACGTATCATACGAAGGTGCCGAACGAAAACAGAAATTCAAGCAAATGGCAGTTAGCCTGCAAGCTTAACAAATTTTTTTCGCGCCAACAAAGTACAGGAAAATGCCACAACAGCATGCTATGAAGTCACTAAACTTATTGCCCAGCAAGACAAACCGTTTTCAAATGGTCATTTCATAAAGCGGTGCTTCATAGAAGTCACGGAAGTTATGTGCCTTAATGAGCCTTATTCATAAATATAATGTACAGCGGGGCGGAAAATCGAGAACTTGTCAGCTAACCTGAAAATTTAGCTGAAAACAAAACTTGTGTTTATGATTTTTACTTGAAAGCTTGCAATGAAAGCACAGACCCCCCCCCCCCCCAGGCGCTCCACAGCTGTTAACTTTTTTGCGGAAAGTTGAGGATAATTTTTGCTGTACGGAGGAACTGCTTGATATGATGACCCTAAAAGGAACAACGACGAGTAGAAATATTTTTGACGCTGTCAGAGGTAGTTGAAAAGATGGGGTTTAACTCTTTCGCTACCGAATTAATTTCTAGCTTTGTCCGAATGTATTTTTTTCTATTCACACAAATATTGACATAACGCCACTAATTTTATGATAACTTGAGAAAGAATGAAGATATTCACTTAATTTAAAAAACAGGCAGTTGAAAAGAAGATACTTTAATAGGAAATTAAAAAAAATCTTAAATTAACTTCATTTAAAAACGTCAGAATTTTTTACAAACTTCACTAATAATATTTTGCCAGCGATTTCGATGGACGTATTTTGACAGTCGCTTCAATATTCAGATACTAGTACAATTTTTCACATGAAATACATGCACTAGAAGAGTCAGAATCACTCGATATAAAGTTACTGGAGACCCGATGGCTAAAAATGTTAGAAGCTTCTACAGCTTAAACGATTGAGGTTTTTTTTTTGTCCGTTCATTTTCCGCAGTGAACTTTCTGTTTGATAATCAGTGAGCTGCTAGTGAGAGGCCTGCTGATTAGTCTATATCATTAGCAACAAGCTTGTTTTCAAGGAGACCAAATCTTACTGGTCTACCTGAAGCGAAAGCTGAGTAATCAATCATAGATAAACTAAAGCACTGTCTAAAAGCCGATGTATCGGCTTCCGGCCACAAAGAAAAGGTAACCAGAGCCGATACATCGGCTTGCGGTAGTGAAAAAGTCAATGGGGTAAGCTTTGTGGAGTAACATTGAATGGAGCCCAGGCTATGACAAGTGAGTGTGAATGAATGGCATCTATGGTGTGCACCAAAGTAGAAAATGAGCATAGAGGCAGTGAGGGTGCACCGTATAATCCACCAAAAAGCACCATGTGTCAAGACTGTTAATCTAGGTGATATGGTGAACACTGTTGTAAAAAATGTCAACATCATTCGAGCTAGAGAACTGCACCACAGCAAATTGCAAGCTTTCTCATCTGGCATGGATGCTGAATATGGAGACATACTTTACCGCTCTGATGTGTGCTGGCTCAGTCGTGGCTCTTTGCTGTAGCGGTTGTATTTGCTGAGGTCAGAAATCGAAGAGTTTTTGAAAGAAAAGGACTGACATATTTATGAACTGAGTGACCCACTGTGGCTGGCAGACTTAACATTTTTAGTTGATCTAATTCATCATCTGGATACACTGAACAAAAACCTCCAAGACAAAGAACAGCTGGTATCACACCTGGATGTGCACATGAAAACCATCTGTGTGAAGCCCCAGCTGTTTGAGACACAACCACAAAGTTTCAAGACTTTTCTGTCATTTAAAAACAAATCAAGCTGATTTCGGCCCCTGTCTTGGTGAATGCAGAAAAAGTGGAGAAGAGTCTGTAATTAGAATTGATTGAAATGCAACGTGACGATTCACTAAAAAGTCAACATTAGCTTCTCTCCTCCTGACTTCTATCAGAGATTGGATAACGCAAAATTTCCTCTGATGAGGTGTCACACAAAAAAATAATGAGCCTGTTTGGCTCAACATAAATATGCGAACAAAAATTTTCTCTTTCAAATCACAACAAAAGCAGACAGAGATCCAGAATGACTGATGCCATTTCTGTGAAGCCCTTCATTTTCAATCATCAAACTTTCTCCTTACATCCCAGCCATCCTTCATTCCAATGGACAGCTTCACTGTTTCCACTAGGAACAATGTTCTTTCCATTATAGGCGAGTTAGAAATGCACACAGCAACCATGTTTTAATATACCACCGCTTGTGTGTGGCCTGGACCTTAGCTTATTAGTCTGTATTTGGCCCTCACCAAAAACTTTGGACATCTCTGCCATACACTCCTTTGTACAATCATAAGATGAAGACTAAGTTACCTAGCACATTGATGAAAAAGATCTGTCATTGCTTGGGGGTACTGCGGATTGTGACGCTGCAAGTAAGTTGATGGCCAAGATTGCAATAAATTCACATAGGGAAACTATTCAAAATGATATTGCAATTAGTTATGAGGTTTTTCCAGAGACAGCAGAAGGTCAGTAAGCTTGACCCAACTATTGGTGATGAAAGATTTGATGTGACGAATAAGACAGATGAGGAAATTGTTTGTCAGGACAAGGACAAATCACGCAGTGTTAGTAGGAATGTGTCGTGCGCAAAAAATTGCTCGGGGGAAAAAAGACCCAGAGTAGGGTAACGAGATGATTCAGGATTAGGATTCTTTAGAGGCTCGGAAGGCAGAGGCAAAGTGGTGGGCATGTCATGCTTGCCTCAATGATCTCATGCGCTACTCATTAGGTTTGGTAAGACTTTAGTAATCAGTGTAATTCTGTAGTTTAGAGTAATAGTTGTAGTAGTTTTGTCTCGACTCATGTGGCTTTATACCTTCATCGTAAGACGTGCTTGTTGTAAAACTATTTCTATGAAAAAAATGGTGATGCAAGATCTTGACGCTGTTGTAGAACTACCTATAACATATTGCTAACTTATTTTAGGCCTATGTTGCTCATGTTAGTGAGGTGAAATTTGTAAACAATCTATTTCGGCATAGACGACGTTTAGACCGCCTATTGTTAAACCAGCTGACAACACCAACAATGGTGTTGGAAGGGTGGGGATACTCCATGTAGAAATATCAATAATAGCTTTTCAATTCTTATATACTCAGGTGGTTGCCATTTTCCTCATTCAGGAGAACTCAACTGATATAGCTGAGGCAGTAAGAGTGCTACACTAATGGTGTCCTGACTAGAATCAAAAAACATTTAAGACAGATTTCTGAATCTAAGGCAATCAAATCGTCTTTCCAGGTATATTGACCATTGATTATACTGTGACATCTCTGCATTATTTGTTGTATTTGTGTGATCATATTTTTGTGATGGCTTCTGATACTTGTGAATGGTTTTGAGTGTGCATCATCAATATCACGTTGATTTTGAAGAAAAGTTTGATAATTCTGTAAAACATTATTTTATTGTTTCAGATACAGAGTTATTGATCTGTGATTTTCACAGAGAGCAAGACTGGCATAGGTTCATTGTGAAAATGTCGATGGCATCTCAAAACAGGAGCAGAAACCAATCAAGGCATTGCTTAAGAGTAGCTCAATCGAGAACTGTGCAAAACTCCCTCATTAATAAAAGGGCGATGCTGGCCAACCTACCATTCATTAACAGGCCAATTTTTTGAACTACATAACAAGCGCATGGCTGCCAGAAGAAACTGTTAAAGTATGTTTGGTTTATCAAGACTTCTTGATGAACTATACATCTGAGATTTACTGGGTGGTGCTCAATCATCTGCCCTACGCTTACAATGTTCAATTAATAATCAGTCGCTGGTGAATATTCTGATGATGAAATCATAGGCAGGTTGTGTACAGCATAACAACACTAGTCCAAGTATGCAAACTTTAAGCGGTTGGAGTGGCTGGCCACCACTAGTGCACTCTAATAAAACACATGTTCAAGTTTTTTTGTATTTTTCAGAGGTGGGTTGCTTGCTTTAGGGCAGACAGGCTTCCGGTGCATGTGAATACAAATAATGTAATGGCGTTGAAGGAATCCCTCATAGGTTCAAATCAGGATTTATACAGAGAAAGAGCATCATGTCACTGTCGTTGCTTTTGAAAACAGTGGTAGAAAGATTTATACCTGATTTGTTAATAAGGTGATCATCATTTTACTCCTAGGTGAAATACTCACCAAATCATGTTTGAATTTCTTCTTGTTTTCATTCTATATTGATTTAGTGTCTCATCATTTCTCGATTTTGTTTTTAGGTACAGCAGAGGCAACATAATGGCAACATCTGCTGTGAAAATGTACAACCAAAGTATTTCTAAGTATCTCCAGGATAGACCACAACAGATGGTCTTTTACTGCATGGATCGATTAATTCAGCAAAACAATCAACACCATCCAATGTAATCATGTTAGACTCCGTATTTAAGTATCAGATAAAAGGGGTGTCAGAGCCAATGTATGAAGTCAACTTCAATGTGACTAGTTGTAGTTGCATGTGTTGGGAGCAGAACATTTACCTATGTAAACACATATTCGTGGTAATATAGCACAGCGGTTTGGAGTTTGTAGATTTTCAAGATAAATACCTCAACTGTCCATGGATGAAACTTGACAGGCATGTCATCTCATCAGTGATGCCACTGCCAGACTACAATCACAGTGCATAGACAGAACTTTCAAGTTCTACTTCTATGTCTGATGGACTAGCTGATGACCCGCTTCCCACATTCACTTCAAGTTGTCAGCCCCTGGAGCTTGCTAGAGAAACATTAAAGAGAGGTACCAGCATCACATACCTGGCTATTCCACCAGATGATCAACACATTTTACACCAGGACCTTCTTGCCTTGGAACACCGGCTGCTAGCCTTACTGCCCAAAAAAGAAGATATCGCCTTGGCAGCGCCTAGAAAATCAATCTGGCGACTCCCAAGAACTGGTGCTATACCAAAAAAGAAAAGGATGTATACTAAAAGTTTCATGATGAAACCTCTTGAACCATCTGAGCCTGCCCTTGATGATCAGACTTGCATTGTTTTTTTCTGCCAATGTACCAGAAAAGAGAGTATCGAGTCCAATATCAATATAATGATGAACAATTTTTGTCAGGAAGACTCCGACATCAACGAAGCACTGGAGATCATTTCAAAGCAATACGATGTTGTTACCCAAAACAGTCTGCTTTCACAGAGGCAGGTGATGAACTCCTTCCAACAAGTGGTTTTCATGGGCACTGGGAAGTACGCACAGGTTATTCACAACCCCGGCCACTGGGTAGCCATTGCTAATATCGGAGCTGGCCATCTAGAAGTTAGAATATTGGACAGGATCGGAACAAAACCTAAGGAAAATGCTCTGAAAGCTATTGCTAGTGGGTAACAGTTGCTGTTCATATACTCATTAGTCTTTGCTTTATTTTTAAAAACTAAGTTACAGCTGCAGGTCACCTAGGTCCCACAATGCTATTTATTTCAACAAGACATTGCCTAGCCCAACTGACTACCAAAGACAAATCCTGCTATCTAATATTAATACTTTTGCAAACCACTTTTGCATGGTATATTCTAATTTTATTTGAAGATGATGGTATACATAAATTGTTTATCTCAAAGTTTAAAGAGAACACCTTGTAAAAAAATCAAGCTGGTGTACGAGGGAGTTCAAAGACAAAAAGGAAGTACAGATTGTGGAGTCCTGGCCACCGCATTTCTAGTTGAGCTTGTTATTGGTGGTAAGTGATCCCAATATGATTTTTTGATTTAATTACTCTTCATTCCTTTGGTGTTGTGAAATAGAAAAAATGGCAGAAAGGATAATACATGTACAATTAAAATGATGAAAAAAGTTGTTGAGTTTTGTATCAATTAATACTAAAATGCAATATCAGAAATTGAATGTTCGATCATGTTTACTGACTAATCTACATATATTATTATATATTATGTTATCATATTATTGATTATCAGTTGTAACAGTGATGTCAGACTTTTGGCCATACAGCCCATGAGATCGGGTCGTTTGTTGTTAGGATGACAAATGACATTGACTTGATTAAGTTGTGGAAATCTGAAAATTGATAATGATAGAGGGAAATATACATATTATAATATAAGACACTTGTGATTTATCTTTTACTTAGGAAACTCAGCTATGGTTGCCTTTAACCAAGACATGGCCAGAGAACACCTATTTAAATGTCTGTCTCATTGTAAAATGGAGGTGTTTCTGAAAACGGAAAAAGGAAAGATTACTCGAATAAAAGCAAAGAGGAACCTCTTACAAGTAAAACACAGTTATTAGTAGCATGATAGGTTGCGTAAGCTGTCAGGTAGTATCGCTGAGCACCAATGTCATGATGTTGATGCTTGAGCCTTAGATAATATAATTTTCATTGATATATATGTATATCTATATATATATATATACTATGTACTATATATATAGTCAAAGCTAACTGCCCACTCAATGAGAAATGCCTAACATCATCTTGCATATATCAAGCCACAGTAACAGCAGAAAATACTGATAAAACTTATGTAGGGCTAACGGAAGGTCAGTTTAAGACCCGATACAACAATCGTACTGCATCCTTTCGAAATGAGGCAAGAAAGCTGAGCACTGAACTCAGTAAATATATTTGGCACCTGAAAAACACTAACACCCATTACTCAATTTAGTGTAACCTACTGAAACAAGCCAATGCATACAGCAGTGCAACTAATAAATGCAATCTATGTATATGGGAAAAGTTTTTCATATCATGCAAGCCTGACATGTCGTCTCTAAATAAGCGAAATGAACTTGTCTCTACATGTAGACACGCGGTCAAATACCTGCTTAAGAACAGTAGTGTAACTTAGCTCGTACCGACTTATCTGCCTGATTCAGCTTTAGTTTTAATCTGTATGCTTGTGACCACACCCTGTGTATATTTACTGCTTTTATTGAGCAAAGTCATTTTATCTGATGATTGCCTCGCAGAGGCATGAAACTATTTAGCAATAAATTGATTTGAACTCAGACACATGCTTTTCCTTTAATATTTTAGTTTTAGCTCTGCTTTATGCATTGAGCACTCCGATTTCAGTTTCACAAGTTTCAGTTTCACATATATATATATATATATATATAGCGAAGTGAGAGTTGACTAAAAAAGCTTTATTGCTATTAGTTTCATATACATAGTGAAATGTACAATCCTCAGATAAAACTCATTTACTAGTGACAAGCAGGTAAGTTGTACCTTGAACAGCCCCAGAAACAGCTCTTTCGATGTAACAATGGGATCATATGATGGGGCGGAGACATGTGAGTTGGTTGGCTTGTTTATGCTACACAAGATTCAGGAAAAATATAATCACGTTTTTGGATTATACCAAGATGACGGGCTAGGAATTGTTAGGAGCACACCTAAAAAAGCAGAAGCGATCAAGGCCTTTGTACCATCTTCAGCAAATATGGTTTAAATATCACTATAGAAGCCAACTTGAAAGTTGTAAACTTCCTGGATATAACACTTGACCTAAACCAAAACTGGTACAAGCCCTTCAACAAGCCAAACAACATACCACGCTACATTCACACGCAATCCAATCACCTACTGCAAATAATTGCAAACATACCAGACTCTATCAGCAGGCGCCTTAACAACATATCGTCAAGCAAAACCATATTCAACCATACAACTAAAATATATCAGGATGCCCTAGGTGATAGCAAATACAGTGAAACACGGATAACTCAAACTTCAAGGGACCGAGCAAGTGTTCGAGTTATTAGAGCGTTCAAGTTATCAGGACAGTCATAAGTGCACGTATTTATCAGTAGATACATGTACATATACAAACTATATATCAATCAAAAGCATAGACTGCTTGTTGCAAGTTAAAGGGTCTCTCGTGTAAAGTTTTAAATATTTTTAATCAGAAAGTATAGATATTTTTCTATCACTTGAGATTTGTTTGTTGCTTTAGGTGATGTGACTGCCAGGACGTTTTCAGATTAAAATTGGAAAAACTTGATCGCGATTAAAACGCTCAGAAAAAATACATACGTATTTTTCTACCAAGCGTTTTAACCAAGATCAATTTTGCAGTAAGTCAGTTATTACAAAACTGCTTTACTATTAAAAACCCATTATCAATTTTGCCGATATTACTTTAAAGTTATCCAAATTTTACCTCGCTTTTCTTGCTTTTGGAGGGCTTATCGCTAAGCGGATGTTTGGTAAAAATTGATTTTTGCAAACCTTTAGAAAAGTTGTTAATGAAAATATTTGCCGATGTTGGTAATAACGAGGCCTAAGAACTACTAAAAGTCGATGTTTATTTCTATGGCTTGGAATAAAGTGATATTCTAAAGCGATAGTAACAACCGTCTCGGTAACCGTTTGGCAAAAAACTGTTCGAGTTAACGGAGTTTTGGTCGAGTTATCTAAAGCCATTTATCATTGCGTGGGAACGGACCAAGCAAATCCATTCGAGTTAACCATGTGTTCGATATATCTGAGGGCGATTTATCCGAGTTTCACTGTACCAACACAAGCTGATATACAAACCACAGAATGATGATGATAGGAAACGACCAGACCGCAGAAAAAGAAACATATTATGGTACAACCCCCATATAATGCAGCTTCCAGTACCAACACAGGACGAGCTTTCATCATAATGATTAAAAGAATATTCAACAAATTCCACCCGCTTAGAAAAATATTTAACCAAAATACACTCAAGCTAAGTTACAGCTGTATGGAAAATGTAAAGAGCATTATAGAAGGCCATAACAAAAAGCTACTAAACACGGAAAAGAAGAAAGACAACACCAGCGATAGAACCTGCAACTGCAGAAAGCCAGAAGAATGCCAACTAGAAGGAAGGTGTCTAACCAAAAACCTAATATACCAGGCAGTAGTTACAGATGACCAGCAAAACACCCAAACATATATTGGGCTGTGTGAAACCACTTTCAAGGCTAGATTCACGAATCATAAGGCATCATTCAACAACGACAAAAAAAGACACGCAACAATGCTCAGTAATTATATTTGGGAGCTGAAAAGGAGCAACACAGGGTATACCATCAAATGGAATGCAGTAAAGCAAGCGAAAGCATATGACAACACCTCAGAAATATGCAGACTATGTTTGTTAGAAAAATATTATATAATTATGCATCCAGATAAGGCCAGTCTAAATAAGAGACAAGAACTCATTTCTACATGCCGCCACAGTAGAAAATTCTTATTATCTAGTAATATAACCTAGCTATACACTTAACAACATGGCTGTCATATAATTATGTTTTAATCCTATAGTGGGGTTGTTCAAGGTACACATTACCTGCTTGTCACTAGTAAATGAGTTTTATCTGAGGATTGTACATTTCACTATGTATATGAAACTAATAGTAATAAAGCTTTTTTAGTCAACTCTCACTTCGCTATATTTCAGCTCTTGCTTTTAGTAATTGAGCACTAGGTTAGAAAAGTTTTGAACTGACATTCTATATATATACAATGTACATATATATATATATATATAGTAACTAAAAGCAGGTGCAAAAGCATATAAAAAGAGAACTCTACACTAAAAACCTAAAAGATAATTAATGCAGTATGAAATATTTGAAAAAAATATTAAGAAGAAAGAAAACTTGTAGTATTCGTGATTCTATTCATGTAGACCACAGGTGTCAATCACCTGGCCCGCGGGCCACATGTGGCCCGCCAGATTATTTTATGTGGCCCGCGAGAGCTTAGCCATCTGAACCCTAACGGCCCCTTTTGCGGCATTACGTAAGGTGTGTCAGAAACCCTAGTGGCCTCAAAAGCGGCATTGGCATGACTCTGTTTACAAAAGCTGTATCTAAGTAACAGCGTAAACCAATCAAATTAATTCTGGGACAGGATGTTAGACCCGAAACTTTACTTCCATTTATACCATTTTTCAAATATATTTATTGACTTCCTTCGTTATAATAACAAATCTTTATTAGGGCGCTATAGCAAAAAATCGATACTACTCATCCGTTGGTAGGTAATAAATGATTGTGATGGAAAGAAACAATTTTATGATATTAGCTATAATTTTTTAGTATACTTTGAATCATGAAATGAGGATGAACATGTGCTCATTGGATATGATACGACTGTAAATGTTTTACAAGTTTTATAAAATGTTTCGAACTTTTTTAGTTTTAGCCCAAATAATAATGAATTACTGTTTTTTTCTGTTCGATGACATTTTCTGTAGGTTGCTCGATTTTTTCACAAGTGTTTGACCAGTTATCATTGTATTATCGGCACATTTATACACGTATATATAAATTTAATAAAAGTTTAACAACTTCGGATCGTTTGACAAACTGCCCAGAGTTACTGACACGCATTGCCAAAAATGGCCAGGGTTAAAATGTCTGATTGTGTAAAAATAAATAGGTTACACGAGTGATTTAGCCAAAAACTACAAGTCCCACATAGCCTTTCGATGCTGATACATCGAATTGATGGTTCAGCGCCACTGGGCGTGAGTGTTTCTCTGCTGCTAAATGCTGATGAGTGGAAGTGCGATCTCAAAATGTCAAGAAAGAGAAAAGTTGATGCTGATGGAAGACTGTTTCAAGATAGATGGGAAGGTGAGTACTTGTTTGTGCTTCAAGGAGAAAGACCGGTGTGTCTTTTGTGTTACAAGGTGGTGTCGGTTGTCAAAGAGTACAATCTGCGTCGGCATTTTGACACCAAACACGGAGTGAAGTACGGAAAAGCTAGCCTTCAAGAAAAACAAGAAATTGCCCACAAATTAAAAGGCAAACTGCGGTTGCAACATAGTGTGTTCACAAAATCCACAACCAAAAACGACGCTGCAGTGAAAGCTAGTTTTATTGTGGCTGAAGAAATCGCTCGCGCTTCCAAGTGTTTTTCAAAAGGAGCATTTTTGAAGCAGCGCATGCTGAAGGTGTGTGAGCAAGTGTGTCCTGACCAGTTGGAGACATTTAAAATTATCAGCTTGTCAAGAAGTACCATCGTGAGCCGAGTTAAAGAACTAGCAGACAGTCTTGAAGCACAATTGGCTGAGGAGTCGCGCAGTTATATTGCTTTTTCCTTAGCTGTTGATGAAAGCACAGATAACACGGATACGGCGCAGTTATCTATTTTTATTAGAGGCGTGAAGCCGGATCTCACTATTACTAAAGAGCTATTTGATGTAACTGCAATGCTCGGGACCACAACGGGGCAGGACATTTTTGATGCCGTAGAGAAGTCTGCACGTAAAAATGGATGGCCCTGGGAAAAGTTGGTGGGATTAACCACAGATGGTGCACCGGCAATGTGTGGAGGAAAAGTCGGCTTGGTTGGACTAATCAAGTGTAAAATGCAACAAATGAACTGTCACACGCCCTTGATAACGTATCATTGCATTATCCATCAAGAAGCTTTGTGTGAGGAAGTACTAGGGATGGATGGCATAATGACCACAGTAACGAAAACAGTAAACTTTATTCAGGCACGAGCCCTGAATCACCGTCAGTTCCAGTTGTTTTTGCAGGAAATAGGCTCGGAGACCGAGGATGTGCCGTAACACACAGAAGTGCGGTGGCTGAGCAGAAGCAGAGTCCTCAAGCGATTTTTTGAGCTCAGAGAGGACATACATGTAGCTCTTTTTACGCAGAGTAAAGGTAAACCCTTGTCTGAAGCGTCAGATCCAAAGTGGCTGTGTAACTTTGCGGTGTTGTGTGACATAGCCGAGCATCTCGCCCAGCTGAATCAGAGGCTTCAGGAACGCAAACAAGTTATCACACAGATGTCCGCCACTATCATGGCTTTCCAGCGTAAAATAGACCTATGGACGCACCAAGTGAGACAGGAAAATCTTGAACACTTTCCTGTTTGTCAGAGTGTCAGCCTCATTTCACGAAATTTTCTCATGTGCCCAGTTGGCTGCCAAACTGAGCCGGTTACAGACTGAGTTCGAGCGACGCTTTTCCGACTTCAGAGCGCAGCAGGCTGTCTTTGACATATTTGACAATCCTTTCACCACCGATGTATTAACTGCACCCCAACACCTTCTGATGGAGTTAATTGAGCTTCAAAGTGACAATGGCCTAAGAGCAAAATTCCGGGAAAATCCAATCCAGGACTTTTATCGTTTGCTGCCCTCTAGTTTAATGCCACAGCTTCGACTTCATGCTGCCCGTGTTCTGTCCATGTTTGGGAGCACTTATCTGTGCGAACAGATGTTTTCCACAATGAATCTGAACAAAAATAAGCACAGATCACGCCTCACTGATGACAACCTCCATGCCATCCGAAGGATTGCCTCAGCCCAGGACCTAAAGCCAGATATTGACACACTGGTACCAGGAAAACGGTGTCAGACATCCAGTCATAAAATACAAAGGTGAGCATTTATCAACTTAATTAGAATATAGTTAAATTTTATTCAAACAAAAAAAACAATGTAATGTTTGCGCTAGCATTTTGTTTTCTGTTATTTTTAGAACATGATCAATGAATGCTAGTGAGGAGATCCACTTGGTGTGTTCAAGGACAGGCAGCATCTCCTCTTAAACCTGATTTGAACAATGTAGCCCTGACCTGAGTCAACCTTTTTGTTTTTTGTTTTTAGCTGCTTACATATTGATTTTGTGTAGTTGCTGTTATTTAGTGTTTACTAAAAGTATGCCCATGTTAATGGGTATTGTGTTATTTTTCTGTTTCTTTTCCGCAAATGTTGCAAGTATTAAATGATCAATATCAGCCAAAAATTCTTCAGCATAGTTACGACATGCTTCCCAAAAAAAACCACTCCAAGCAATATTAAACGGACAAACCTTAAAACTGAGCTACTCAGTATGAGTAGAGCTACTCAATGCCAAACATGAAAACAACCATTGATGTGAGCAAAAAAAAACCTCACTAAAACTATTACACAACAAAGAGAAAACGAAAAAAGTTGTAACTACAGACAAAAGAACAATTGCTCTTTGCAACGAAAAAGCAGAGCTAAAAATGTGATATACCAAGCAACAGTGAACAACCATACAAACAACTACGTAGCGACCTACATAAGACTGCTCAACAGAAGTTAAAATTAGATAAAGCAATCATAAAGCCTCGTTTAACTCTTTCAAGCCGAAGCCCGTCAAAGCCCGTAAAACAAGAAATGTCTCAGCGGCCTGATCCCGTATTTCCCCGAAATGTTTCAGTATTCGATAAACCGTTTTTAAAATCTTTTATTCATTAAAAAAATCGCTAAAAGTTAAAATTAATAATTCCATCAATTTTGGTAGGCTTTATACTACTTGTTTGAGGCTATAAATAATCCATAATAGAATGTGCAAGCAAAACACGTTGTAAAAGATTTGATCTTCCTTTTTGGAAAGTTATTCATCGTGTACGCACACGATTGCTCAAGCTCTGCTAAAAAGTTTGTTTAGAGGATGACATCGGCTGGTTTGGAAGTGAAGAAGACAATACGAGGTCAGAAAAATGGGGAAAAGACGATGGAATTAAAAAAGAAGATCAACAGAGTAAATTGGATTGCAAAAGTGACAGTGAAACGGCCAGCGATGAAACCGGGAGTATTTACGGATTTCCAAGAGGAGCTGACTTAAAACCAAAAGAATTACGTTTTGCTGACAGCTTGGCAGGAGTAAAAGTTTACATTTTTAAACAACTAAGTTTTTTTTATCATTTAAAGCTTTTATTTATAACATCGGCCATTGTAAATGTTATAATTAACAAAACGAATAAATATGGCTTTCAAAAACATTGCGATGCTTCGGAGCCTGTTGATGGTAAATACATCTGGCGAGTTATTGGTTTAGCTATTCATACAGATATTCTTGAAAAGCCTACTATGTCGTCTCACTGCTCCACAATCCTTTATTATCTACGCTGATTTTTAATAAAAATTAAAAATAGAAAGCAAAATAGAAACAGGTTTTCTTTTTGCTGACTATTTTGAACAGCCTGCTGGCAATAAATTGTTCAAGTTGGAAGATGTTTTTGCCATGATACACGACCGGTTATATTCTGGTTTGCTGTCTGGTAAATTTATATCTATAGATGAAAGCTTGCTGGCATGGAAAGGATGGCTCAGCTTCATGCAGTATATTTCATCTAACAGATCTAGATTTGGAATAAAGTTATTTGCTCTCTGCGATGCTGTCTCTCGCTATGTGCACAATTTGTCTGTATACATCGGAGAGGAGCGAGAGCAAGCTGAAGGCGCAGTGGAGTCAATTGTGGAGTATTTTTGTGCGAGTCATGTTTTGATGCTTTTCATGCTAACTAAATTTATTTACAAATTGTATTTTATTTATAGTCAGGGGGACTGTGGTTTCCCGTGGGATCCGAATGATTAAAGCATGCCACCTGTCTAGGTGCCTTCAGTAGGTCTCAAAGAGCAAGAAAAGTTTTGGTGGCAAATTCTGAGGGGTGTAAGAGGGCGGCCATCTTTGTTTTTTCAAAATGGCTGCCATTTGAATATGTTTTTCACCTATAACTCGAGTACGGGACAAATTATGTCACTTCTAAAATAGTAAGCATAATAAATGAGAGGATTGATTCTTTAAAAAAATGATGATGATTATGATGATGATGATTATGATGATGGTGGTAATGGTAATGACTGCATATATTGTTTTATTTTTCAGGGCTGATTGGTCTACCACAGTATAACATGGCTAACTTCGAACTCCCTTCTGCAAAAGTGCCGAGGCAAGATACTAACTTTCACCTCTGCTTCATATGCCAAAAAGACACATCCGAATGTCTAGTTGAGAAACCTTCTACCCACGGCAAAGTTTTGGAATGAATCAGAGAGCTGGCAACCTACGGCGATGGAAATTTTCCTGAAATCAACAGGAGAGTAGGTGACGCTTCTGTAGAATCGATAGCCTCACAAGGTGCAACTTGGCATAGAAGCTGCCAACAGGACACTTGTCATTCATCAAGACGTAAAAGGGCAAAAATACGATATGAACAGTTATTAGCACAGAGAAAACAATCTCACTCTGCACCAATTCCTTTGCCTGCTGCCACCAATTTTACACGGTCTCAGTCGAAACCATATGACAGTGATGTCTGCTTCTTTTGTGAGAAAGAAGGTTCTTATCGCCATCCACTATCTAAAGTACAGACTGATGCTGCTGGATGGCATCTTCATTCAGCCATTGAAATGAGTAACAATGACAACTTCCGTGTGAAGCTCAGCACTGCTATCAACCCCAAAGATGCACATGCTATTGATATTCGATATCACAAGTGTTGGACCACTCATGTAACCAATGTTCTCCGCCGTAAATCATCTGAAACACCAACAGACAATGTAGCAAATGAAATTGCAGCTGACATTGAATTTATAAGTCTGGTGGAAGAGACTCTACTTGATGGCGAAATTCTCACAATGTCTAATCTACACCAAGCGTATGTGGATATTCGGCCAGCGAATTACGTCAAGAAGCCAGACTGTCCGGAAAAAGGTCAAAGATCTTATTGAAAATGAGATTCCCAGTGTAGAGTTACCAGAAGATGTAGCAGTGCAGATTGTGTCTGAATCACAGAAGGCCAATATTGCAGCTGACATGAAGACACTTTTTGAAGCTTCCATTATCCTGAGAAAAGCTGTTACAAAAGCAAAACCGTGGAACTTCAGTGGATCACTGACTGATACAACTGACGACAATGTACCACCAGAGTTGTGTACATTCTTACGATGGATTCTGCAGGGACACAAGTCAAATCTCAAGACTGACATACCCGAGGGGAAAAGAGCAGTTGTGGATAGACATGCCAAGAGCCTTGCGCAGGGTATAGTATCTTTCCATCTCTCAGATCGTCAAGTAAAGCGTACATCTGATAGAGTACGACATTACCGTGAAATGCCAGTTGAGTTGGGTATTGGTGTATCCATACAACAAGCAATAAGAGGTAAAAAGGTGATCAACCTGCTACATGGTTTTGGTGTTTCAGTGGCTTATGAGCGGTTCCACAAGCTAGAAACTCAAATAGCTAATGCTGCTCTTCAGAGAATGCAAGACAATGATGGGGTCTACATTCCTGCAAATGTTGTTCCTGGTCGGCACATATTCTTTGCAGTAGATAATGTTGATTTTGCAGAGGATACACCAAATGGAAAGCGTACTCTTCATGGCACAGCTACGGCAATTTATCAGAGGCGTTTTTCAGATGACATAACACCAACGCTAGAACTCGCAGGGAAAGCCCAAATGAAGACAATTAAAGAAATTCCTTCCACTATCTCTGAGCTTCTTTCATGTCAGATGCCAAAATCTCCCAAACCAAAGAGCCCAGTTTACCCCACATTTGCTCTCAACCAACAGAAACCCCTCGGTTGCAACAAGCATGATCTGGCGTGGCTGCTGGGAAAAACTCTTTCAAACCAAGGACAATTTACAGAACAGAAAGTGCAATCTGATGCTGAACATGCTGAACAAGTTAATTCAGAATCCAATGATCAAATTCCCACTTGGGCAGCATACAACTCTTTCGTAGGCAGGCCAAGGCCACTCACATGTGTGAATACACCACCATTAATAGCTGCACCAGCTCATGAATGGCCAACACTGCTTACGATACTGAAACAAGCACAGGGAATCTCTGCCAAAGTCGTTGGACTACAACGTAAAACAGTGGTTACACTTGACATGGGTTTGTACAAACCTGCTAAGCAGCTCCAAATGGCTCGGAATGACTGCAATCACTTAATTCTCCGTCCTGGAGAACTTCATACTGTAATGGCACAGCTCCGAACTATCGAATCATACATGTACAACAGCGGCCTAGATTTATGTTGGATTGAAGCAGAGTTGTATGGTTCAGCCACTGTGAAGCAGATTCTTGAGGGCAGACATATGAAAAGAGGTATTACATCACATTTAACAACCCTTCAAGCTTTGTTCACACTATACGTAGAGGCTTTCTTCAAAGACAAACCTGGTCTGATTGACAAATACGCTGAAATGGTGCGCCTCCTCAACCAGGCATGTGCAGATGATGATCCCAAAGAGATTCAGAGAGCACATGCACATGTTTTTTGGACTCCTTGGTGTTGCAAACATTGGTATTGCCACCAATATTAGCCTCATAGCATGTTCACAACCTGAATTATATGTGAAAAATCGTATTCAAATGGCGGCCATTTTAAAAACCAAGATGGCGGCCCTCTTACACCCCTCAGAATATGCCCCCAAAACTTTTCTTGCTCTTTGGGACCTACTGAAGGTATCTAAATAGGTGGCATGCTTTAATTATTCAGATCTCACGGGATAATCATATTGAACCACAGTCCCCCTGACTATTAGTTTCTACAAATGCTTCATTGCTTCGTATTGCTAGCTTGTACATTGTTACATTCGCTGAAATGTCATAATCTATTGTATTTGTTGTGCATTAGTATGTTGTATTTGTGGTTTGTTGCTCTCTTCACGGCACTCACTTAATGAAAGAGTTCCGTTCTTATATTGTTCTGCAATCTAGCAGTGCATGACTTGCTGTTTCTGTTCATAATAAATGTTGCTTCCTGTCTTTTGTTGCTTCACTAAATGTGTGAATACAGGCTCACCACTCGATTTTTCTTGTACACAACCAGTTAATTTTTTCCGCAGCACACATGAATCTGTGCAATGAGTTTATATGCAAAAATGTTACTGGTACATATATCTATAGTTTCAATAAATATATACAAATCTGACTGCAGAAAGTCATAACTGCGAAAAAATAGATCTCGAGTTGCAAAGACTTGCAAGCTACCTGGAGGAAAAGATCTGTCTGTAGAAAAATATCCCAGCTTTCAGATGCATATTCATTTGCAGCTTCATGCCATTTTGCATGCAAGTTATAGCGAAGCGTAGGCAACCATGTCAGGCCTCAATTTTCTGCTGGTCTTTTGGGTCACGCACTGAGAATTTCGAATGGCCCCTCCGTAATGCTTCGTAGCTTATAACTCCACATTCAAGGCTCTCCAACGACCAATTTCTTTCACAAATTGTTGTGAACCTATAAATCCTTGCAACTAGTATTTATACAGCATTGTCATTTGCCTTTAACAATTAGAAAAATGCAATAGAAAATAAAACATGAAAATAAAAAAATCATTGCTTCAACAATCTGAGACTTTTACTGGTAAGCATTTGCAAGCTATCTGCATAAAAAAAATAAGTTTGTAGAAAAATTTCTTAGCTTTCTTATGCATGTTAATTTATGTAATTATCACAATTGTGATAAAAATTGTTGCAGTTTTCATGCAGCTATGTCGAAAGCTCCAATCGCCCTAGTAATTGTCCCCGACCGCTGGTACTTTCCCGGCCGTCGCTAAAGGGTTAACCACAAAAACAAACAGCACCCCACAGAACTGAGCAAGCACATCTGGAAGTTGAAAGACAGCAATTTAACATACAACATAATGTGGAAAATATTAGCTCAAGCACAACCATATACAAACAAAAGAAAACGATGCAAACTATGTTTACTAGAAAAATACTTCATAATATGCAAACCACATCGGATAAAAGAAATTAATTGACTTCTAATTGCAGAGATGCTAGAAATGGTCTTCTTGGTTACACTTAGCACTAAATCACATGATTAATACAGCAAACCAATTTCTAGCATTTCGGCACAGTCGGTACAGCTTTTCATTTTAGTACAACCACATCTGATGAGTGCATCGCACGAAACAAATTTGTAGCGCAATTACTAAAAGTTTACTTTCTTCAAAATTTGTTCAAATATATATATGTATATTGTATGTGTTGAATAACAATCCAAAAATATATTATGTTTACAATATTATATTTGCGTAGAAGTAATGCGGCAATATTTTATATTTGTGTTATTATTACACTGAAAGTTTCCTGTCTCCTCTCTTCCGGTTGCAAATTTAATAAAGTTCCATTTCTTTTCGCTGGGTGTTCACCCTTTTTTTCGATCTGTACTTACGAGCAACCAACCAACAATGAGCACACAAACAACAGGTTATGGGCCCAGGAGGGCAATTTTCGACGGTAAAAGTGACTCATACAACGTATGGGAGACAAGATTCATCAACTACCTATACACCATAGACAAAAAGCTGGTTAAAGCCATCGAGCCAAAAGAAGAGAATGAAGAAGACGACACGGACTTCGCCAGCAGGAACCGAAGAGCATACGCCGAACTTACTCAGGTACTAGACGAGAAATCGCTGGAACTAATAATGAATGACAATAAAAATAATGGCAGAGCTGCCCTGGCCACACTCTGACGACACCACGTAAGCACTGAAACACCATGTGTACTAACTCTATATGAAGAACTGACTACACTAAGAATGACTGAGACTGAACACATAACTGACTACATTATTAGGGCAGAAAGAGCATCTACTGAACACAAAACAGCTACTGCACAATTCCATCAACCTGACTTCACATTCATTACTAAGACCTGCACTGCTACTGACAAGACCACTCACATGACATACAAACTACTGGTCGACTGTGGCGCAACCTCACACATTGTCAACGATCCTGACAAATTCATCACAATTGACACCAACTTTGTACCAGACAAACACTACCTCGAACTAGCCAATGGACGAAGGAGCAGCCAACTGGCTACTGCACTAGAAGTGGCTGTGTTCACAGTCACTGACAACCACGGCACTGAACAACAGATCAAACTCAAAGACACCCTACTTGCTCCGACATTTCCTACTAATCTCTTCTCTGTACAGGCAGCAACTGACTCGGGCGCCAAGATCACATTCACACCTAAACACTCTGAACTCATTTCACACGGCGTACACTTCAACATCATCAAAGAAGGACAGCTATACTACCTACATCAACCCACAATAACTACCACCCCCAGCACTACCAAACCTCCAACTGGACATGCTACGAAGACGGGCATTTACATGACCAAAACACTACAAGACTGGCATATCTGACTAGGTCACATGAATTACGAGGACATACGTAAACTCGAGACTGTAACGACTGGAATGACAATTACACAGAAGGACTCTACACCACCCACATGCACGACCTGCATACAAAACAAGATAACTAGACAACCAAAATCACAAGACACACAGACAATACTAGCCACGACGCCACTAGAGAGGATTCACTCTGATATATGCGGACCCATACAACCACAATCACGCGAAGGACACCCCTATGTCATCAATTACATCGACGAACATTCCAGCATGATATTTACATACTTCATGAGGAACAAAGACAACACTGCTCTAACACTACAAACATTTCTGGCTGACATTGCACCGATAGGACAAGTAAAGGAGATCCACACCGACAATGGCACAGAGTACCTGAGCAAAAGTTTCCAGGACATTCTACTAGCAAAAGGAATAAAACACACTACATCTACTCCATACACACCTTACCAAAATGGTAAAGTTGAACATTCATGGAGAACGCTCATGGAAATGGCCAGATGTCTCAACACTGACGCAAGATTACCAAAGAACTATTGGACTTACGCTGTTAGACACTCTCAATACCTTAGAAACAGAGCATACCAGCGCAGAACCAACAGCACAGCTTATCAACTGTTCACTGACAAGCAACCAGACATGAGAAACGTACATCGTTTCGGATCACAATGCACATTCTACATCGAAGGCCACAAATCTAAACTGAACAATCGAGGCCAACGTGGCACCTACCTAGGTGTAAACCTGCGTAATAAAGGATACTACGTATTGAACAATCTAAACCACAGCGTTGTCACCACAAGAAACATTATTGTACACGACACTGCAACCAACCCCGACTATGGCTACGAAACTACTGAGCCTTCCTACAGTACTGAGACACAGACTGACTCAACTGAGGCCACACACGGGTCAACTGAGCCACAGACTGACTCAACTGAGTCAACTCACGGTTCAACTGAATCATTTCCACTCACTACACCATCTCTGCCACAACCTATATCACAAGGCAGACCCAAGCGAGTAACTCAACCACCAAGCTACCTAGCTGATTACCACACTAAGACAGCAACTGTGGAATACGCCTACAGCACAACGCAGCAGATACCCACTACATACAATGAAGCAATAAACTCGGAGGACTCCGATGAATGGCGTACTGCTATGGACAAAGAAATATCAACACTTCTCGACAACAACACATGGGAACTCACCACCTTACTAGATGACAGGACGGCAATAGGATGAAAATGGGTATACACACTCAAACAATCCAAGGACCAGAACAACAACCATTACAAAGCGCAATATGTAGCAAAGGGGTATTCTCAAATACACGGACTAGACTACGAAGACACCTCACCAACTACCCGCTTCACCTCAATCAGAACACTTCTACAGGAAGCTAGCAACAACAGACTATTCCTGCACCAAATGGATGTCAAAGGAGCCTACCTGAACGCAGACACCGACAAAGAGATCTACATCCAACAACCCCCAGGATATAAACAGACAGAACAAGACAGTAAGAAACTTGTATGCCGACTTCACAAGTCACTATATGGACTTAAACAGAGCGGTAAAAACTGGCACAACACAATGACTGACTATCTGGAAACACTAGGACTCACACCAAACAAACTTGACCCATGTATCTACACCTACACAAAACCAGACAAGCGACTCATTATTCTATTTTAGGTAGATGACATAATCATTGCAAGTGGCAATCAGGACACAATAGCACAGGTAAAGGAGAAGCTAAACTCACGATTCAAAATGGACGACCGAAGACCATTACAATGGTTTCTGAGAATTGACTTCACTAGACACTAAGATGGTACTTATCAGATGAGCCAAGAAAGATATGCAAGATCTATCCTACAAAGATTCAACATGGGAGACTGTAAGCCAGCAGATACACCAGCTGCAATGGGACTTCAACTTACCAACCCGACTGACGAGAAACATAACGCTTTCCTAAACACAAAATTCCCCTACAGACAAGCCATAGGAAACCTGATATACTCGATAACTGCAACACGTCTCGATATAAGTTGGGTAGTATCTAAACTGTCACAATTTCTGGAACGCCCTGGACCTACACACACTACAGCTGTTAAACGGGTCTTCAGATACATCAAAGGAACTCTCACACACAACCTTCATTTCACCAAGACAACTGGAACGCTAACAGGATATACGGACTCGGACTGGGCTGGAGACATCAACGAGAGACAATCAACAACCGGATATGTATTCGACCTCGGAAGCGCACCTATCAGCTGGAAGACAAGAAAACAGCACACAGTAGCACTATCTTCTTGTGAAGAAGAATACTTGGCACTAGCTGAAGCAACTAAAGAAACACTATTTCGACGAGGTTTATGTGCATCACTAGGTATCGGACAATCGGCACAGACAACACTCCACACCGACAACCAAGGAGCCATTGCACTCACAAAAGACGGTGCTAAACCCTCGAAACAAAAACACATAGATGTACGCTATCATTTCGTAAAGGAACAGACGAATATCACCTACAAATATATTGCGACCCAGTGTAATCCAGCGGACTCTATGACCAAACCAGTATCCCGCCACAAAATACAGATGCTCGATACACCAACGCTACCTCACCGACATACTGGCCACAATAATATATGTTGAATTGAGGGGGGTGTTGAATAACAATCCAAAAATATATGTTTACAGTATTATATTTGCGTAGAAATAATGCGGCAATATTTTCTACTCGTGTTATTATTACACTGAAATTTTCCTGTCTCCTCTCTCTTTCGGTTACAAATTTAATAAAGTTCCATTTCTTCTCGCTGCGTGTTCACCCTTTTTTCTTTTTTCCGATCTGTACTTACGAGCAACCAACCAACAATGAGCACACAAACAACAGTATGAATAAATGCTTTTAACACTATACATTGCCATACAAGATCAGTTTTTGATGAATAAACCATCGCTGAAACAATCAAGTTTGAACATATTGTATGTTTACTGTGCTCACCGATTGCCACTCACTACAACAGCTATGATGGTTGAATGCTGCAGATGCCAAGAGTCCTATCATAAAGGATGGGTCTATATCTCCGCTGACTCGGTAGATCCTTTTGAAAACAAAGTTACATTCTACAGATGTCAGCGGTGTAAAGAAAATCGCGCAAAGGTGAGTTGGTTATTGTTAATGTCAGTTGACTGTGCCTTTGTAGGGTGATTACTATACTGAACCTTGGTTGCTTAAATAGTACTTATCCTCCAATGTCACATATTATGGTGAATCTGTTGTCCATGGTGGTGACAGGCTCGAAATGATTAAAGTTGTGTATTGTAATGTTTGAAATGGTATTTCTAGAAGTGAGTGATACATTGATGTAGTGACATTGCATTGGATCGTATTAAGAATTATAAGCTGTGTGATACACTCCTTATTAGATATTTTGGAAAATACTTTGTTTTTATTACTTGTCTACTATCCTGTTTTATCCTATTGGATAAATCTGGTTATTTATCATTGCATCGGTAAGCATCTCATCTCGTTGTTGTTTTTTTACATGAGTTATTCTTAGAGAGCACATGCAAGTTCTAAATCCTGTGTGTTTCTATTTTTTGTAGACATGTAAATGATTTGAGGAGTAGCCTCCAAGCAAGACTAATACTGAAAAGATGAGGTATTTTTTAGGTTTTTCCAAAGTATAGAATAGGATTTAATCCAATGATATACTACACATCCAGAGTAAATTGCTAACCCGAACCAAGAACTTTTGCCCCAACATTGACCTAAATACTACCAAATGTTATAGCTTCCGAGAACTTCTCTGTTTTGTACATTGACCATTGAACATTTGTTCGTAGCTGCTATTTTCTATTGAATCTGTTGGCCTTTTCCATTGAAGAGAAGGACACTGCCGACATTTTTTCACAATATCTCTCATCAAAATTCCCGAGAATCTTGTATCCAAACATGACTTTTTCCTGTTTAATAATAGGCAGTTTAAACGTCATCTATGCCGAAATAGATTGTTTAGAAATTTCACCTATTAATTAGGCTTAATACAACCGGTATACCCTAATCATACAACATCATACTTAAATAGTCTTGTCAATGCTCATATGGTAAAAGATCTATGACCTGGTAATTTTTTGTCTACAAAACACAACCTTGTTATTATATCAGTCAGAGTAAAGGCTTCAAAGAATACAGACCATGTTTTCTTGCATGATATTAAACACACCCTCAACTTTTACTAAACTACGAAACCCAAAAGCCGGTGTCAGAAATGGGACATATTATCTTGAATTATTATGATAACAATAAAAAAACTGAATAAGTTACATCAAAGCTTGTTACCTATATGCAGGACCAGCAATCTGGTCTTGCATATTGGTAACAATATGGAACAATTTGCTAGCATTTTTGGTGAACTGTCAAAAACATCTACTGAAACTTGAACATTTAAATATGTGACAGTACATAGATTTGACCGGCATGATTGCAGCAAAGAATATTAGACTCAATATTTGAATTAATAATCATAATTGTTGTGGGACTTAAGAATCCATAGTAAAAGTACAAGCATAGGGATAAACTTTAAATGATCTAATAAGCTGCATAAAGGAAAAAAGAAAGCGAGCAAATAGTTTAACAAATCAAAGTACAAAGCTGACAGCACTAGGTCGATACACATCAAATTTTAATACAAGCTTATATAAATTTAGGTCACCTGAAAAGCACAGGGTGCAGCTAAGTATCTCTTTAGAGATTTAAATATTTAAACTTTTGTAGAACTAGGCCGTCAACTTCCATTTTGGTGTATTTTTATATAAAAACATCTGTGTGTTTATGGTGACTTGTTATATAATTACTGTGCTTGACTTAATTTTAACTTTAGCCTCACTTTATTGGTTAGCGTTAGCCTAGGCTTTATCGATATAGATTTCTGAAGTAGCGAGTCAATAAAAATCAGTTTTTCTAACTTGCTTGGCCATGGTCCTAAAACCGCTGGTTAATTACCCTGTTTCCACAGAGGTCTGCTTTTGCGTTAAGGTTAGATTTTTAAAAAATTTTTCTAAAAAGTAGGACTGATGTGTTAGAGTTTTTTGGTGCGATATATATACATAATATATATATAAACAAAAGTGAGAGAAAGATAAATACATAAACATCGATTTTTCTTTCTTTACCCCTCCCTCTCTCATTCTTGTTTTTATCGTAAGCATGTCTGGCCACTTAGAATCGTAAAGATTCTAAGGGGCCAGACATGCTTACAATTTTTTTTTCTATTGATCTATATTTTTCTTACCACGACTGTACAACAAGTGCTGGGTAGTAACATAGCACTTCTATTTTTTAAGCATGTGACTGAACACCGGTAACAACTCATTGTTGTTGATTGACTTGCATACTACTATTATCAGTTGTCTGTCTCATCATGGTTCAACTACGGTTGCAAATTGAACTCTACAATTTATTCATTAAACGCACCAGCTGAATTGCTGTTGAACCTATCAAGTAAACCTGTAAAGTAGATGTAGCAGTTTATAAGCTGTCTGCTTCTTGCATGCTGCAGCTTATTGCTCATTATTGATTGATTGTAAAATTTCTGCATTTCTCTCTAATTTTGCTCGCAATAGAAGCTCCACTTATTACATGTTTTGATGATAATTAACCCTTTTGTAAATGGAGCGACATTAATGCCGCCGGTAGTTTTGAGCATAACGACATTAACATGGTTTGGGAAATCCTAATAAAAGTTTTTTGTCAGACGCTCTGTTATTGGTTGTTTCATGTCTAGCTCATTGAATTATGTCTTTAACTTTATATTATTCAACATAACGTTATTGGGTTCATTGTAATAGTTAGTTATACCCAACAAAATAAAATGGTTTCAATGATTACTACGGCGATCAACTATCGCAAATCTGAGACTAACAAAATGTTTAGAAATAAAAAATGGCAAGTCAAACGCAGAGAAACCATCGAAGAAATGCTACCAGAACCATTTACAAAGAAAATATTGATGACTATGTGGTTGAAAGAGATAAATCTGATTCTAGTGGAAGCCATATTGATGCCAATGATTTCAATGCAGGGTCAAAAACAGGTAGTAATAGTGATGAATCTGAAAATGATGACAGTCATGATCCTACTACTGCTACATCATGGGTGAGGGCAAATGCTCTAGATGCTGACTCAATAACTCTGAAAAAATTACTAAAACAAGTGGTGCTGTTTTCAATCTTGTTGAAGACACTGAACCTGTAAATTATTTTGACAAGTTTTTAGCCCTTCTTACTGAAGGTAGACAGTCCCTGTGGGAGCTCATAGAGATGAAACAAATCAATATTACCAGTATTATTTGTCACAAAACCACGCAACAAAGCAAATAGTAAAGTCAAATTATGGAAAGAGATTAAAAAATGCCCACATGTAAAAACTATGTGGGCTTTTATTGGCATACTGTTGAACATGAGCCTTGTCCGTAAGCATTCATTCCACTCATACTAGGATACCACTCATTTCTCACAGGACACTCCAGTGTTTAAAAACAAAAAGCTGAAAACATTCAAACTCATTCTACGTTGGACCGGAGTACAGTCTACTCGGACCGTAACAAATAACCAAAATGCGGTTCGTCAGAGTATGACCAAATATACAAATTTCGCCCAGTGTTTGACCATTTGAATGCTACATGGTCACAGCAGTGCAAGCTGTCATGTACAATACCGATTGATGAATCTACTGTTAGGTTCAAGAGTCGCTATAACCTGTCAAGTTCATACGAATAAAAAACCACCACCAATAGGATCCAAAAAAATATAACCGTTGCGATGCCAAAACAGGCTATTGTTTCCAAACCGCCTATCACACAAGTAGAATGCTCACATCAGTTCACAGTCAGATTTACAAGGTGTGTGAAACGCTGTCTGACCTCTTTGATAAAAATCATCATCTCGTTATAGACAATTATTACAAGTGTTCTGCTCTTTGAAAAAATGCTGAAAAAGGAGTCTACACCACCGGCACAGTTCAGGCCAGTCGTAATGGACTTCCACTGGAAATGAAACAGAAACATAAAGGAGACATTATTGTACCCAGAAAAGTTAGCATGCTAGCAATCAACCGGATAGATCGCAAACAGGTATGATTACTAACAACTCATGCTCTTGCTAAGAAGTAGAAGTGATGCGACGACGATTCGGTGACACCCGAACAATCCCCCAGGCGTTACAGGAATCGTGGCGTTGATTTGAGTGATCAGATGACAGATGCATATGCAGGAGAATTTCGAACAGTAAAATGCTAGAAAAAAGTAGTGTTTCGCTTGATTGACCGAACTTTCACAAATGCACATATATGTTACAAAGAAAATACAAATAGGACTGGCAAATCACTGACACATCACTAATTCATTATCGGCTTTGTAGAACTACCAGAAGACACGCAGTCATGTTGAAAAACCTAGTATTGACACTCCTGCTAACAGAAAGACTGAGATACACTTTCTGGAAAGCATTCTATGCAAAAAAGCGAAAAAAAATGTGTGGTATGTGCTAGCAACTGAGGTGATGGCAACTACAAAAGCACCAGAATTACTACATGGTGCAGGGACTGTGGGGTGGGTTGTGCAAAGGTTGCTGCTGCAAAAAATATCACATGTAGTGACTTCTATGTATATGAGTTACATGTATTTCAGATTTCATGAAGTTATTCCTATAAACATTAAAGTTATGATGCTATATGTATCCCTATGTACAAATAATTAGTCATTGTGCAAAAATATTCACTCTGTACAAAAGTTTCAATTAACTAGTATACTTGCAAAAGGGATAATACCGCTTGCTCCTTGCTGTTTGTTTTCACTCACTATATACATGGCAATGATGACTGTGATCCCCGGTTTCTGTTTGCATCTTGTCATTGAACACACGATAGCAGAGGCACTTTATTGCATAGGGTAATCGAAGTGGATTGGTAAGGCAACATGATTAAAGAATCACTGAGAAAAGGACTCATTTACTGAAGTAGGAATTGCAAATTCCATTTAGATATTCGTGCTAAGATTTTATAAGGCTATTGTTGAAGATGAGCTTTGGTAGAAGATCTGAGACCAAATTTATGACTACAATATGTAAGTTTTGTACTGACATAAGATTGTATGTATTTGGAGATTTTAACACTAAGCAATAAACATTGTATCAAATGAATGAAGCATTGGAAACTCAAAAAAACTATCAAACTTTAAAAAGTAAAACATGATTTTTTTAAAGTATGCTAGAATGATATATGAACTTGAGTGTCATGGTTTTTTATAAATAAAAGTAATACAGTATAGCTAGCAGGTCTACGTAGTTCACATAACTATCCATTATGCATTTGATAAGCATTATTACAGAATCTGTGTATAGACACGCGACCAGGTCTTTAGAGACAACAAAACACCAACCAGTTTTGACCTAACTAAAAATGAATTGGAAAAAGATGACTAAAGATTTCGATGTATTCAACGCTGTGCTTTTATTCTGCAGTATTATTACTAAGGTGGCTCCAAGTACTCTAATCTGCAATCTAAGTACTGCAACCTGGCACTGGATTCTCATACGCAGTGTTGTAAGAGCAAACCTGTACACGCTCTAACTAAATATTTAAGACTACGAAGCCGTCTCCCAACTGAATTTTTCCGCTAGAAGTTCAGAGAGTATGACTCTTTCATTTCTCTGAGGGAATCTGAAAGAAGCATGTCTCAGTGAGAGTAACAAAAAAATTAAAATAAATATACAAGCTTCTCAAACAGTCCTAAAGAAAAAGAAAAACTCGTGAAAACAGTCCAAGAGATAGTACGGTTCAAAGCACAGACACTCGCCTAACTAAGTTACGAAATGGTTAAAAGAATCTTTGACCCAATTCATTGAGATAGGCCTAAACTCTACATGAATGGTTTTGGTGAATAAAATAGTAATATGAGGTTAGTATCAAATGTGTATTAATTTGTTTTATGCCACTTTCAGGTTACATGATGTTTTTTTCCTATTTCAGTCAGCCAACCAGTTTTCCACTTTCGCCACATATTTTGTTCCATGTGTTGCAGGTAGATCAGCAAGTCAACCGATGAAAACAGTTCGGGAGTTTCAAGAAGAGCACGTGTTTTTAAATGGGCAACAGGGTGAAGAAGTGAATGTTGCAGCACTTTCTTGAGAATGAAGAAAATCTTAGACATGTCAGTTCTACTACACAGTTTGGAACATTTGTGTAAACTTAACCTATGAATCCCTAGTTAGTAAGAGCATCTAATGGTGAACAATTATCTTTGGGATCAGCTTGATATTCCTGTTGGTAGTGCTTTTACTATGCTATTATACTTGGTAGCTTGCTAGCAAAAGAGAGATATATTGAGAGAAGTATTAATTGATTTGTATTCGTGAGACAATATATGCAGCTTGTGGCAAACTGTCAAAACATTAGAAAAAAACTAGATATAGTAATCAAAATGTGGAGGTTGAGACAAACTCCTTCAATACACTGAAGAATTACATTTTGAACATGAACAACCCAAAAAATTTAGAAAGGATGAAACAATTTGTAGATCCTCTTACAAAAAAGTCAGAAAGGTTATCCGCATGCAAGAAAAGGAAATATCTCATAGATCTCACCAGCACCCCAAAACGCCGATGGTACCTGGTATCAATGGTATTTGCAAGTGGTATCGATGGTATTTGCAAGTAGACAACCCAGTTACTCGGTTTTTTTAATGATATTGTACAGGCAAAAGTCAAACTAGAACTGTTTAAGGTGCGTTTACACTGGCCGACACTGACTCTGATTAGGTGCCAATACCCCGACTCGGACATTTCACGTATCGGTACCGACACCGACTCCCCCTTTAAATTCCAACGATCGAACTATTTTTGTTAGTACCAACAGCCAATCACAGCGCTTCACCGTTCTGACCTTCACCCGACCACGCGAAGACGAGGACACATAAAAATCAAGGCGCTTGATGTGGAAAATTCTATAGTAGTACTACACTACTAATGCTGCTCCTACTACCGCTAGAAGCAACTACTGTATGCCGAATGGAGTCTTCCGATGATGATGAGATTTTTTTGATGGCCGGATAGGCTGCGGCAGCTCTGACAGCCTGTATGATGGAGGAGGAAGAACAGGTTTGTTTGATATAATATTTATTTTGTTGTTGTTTGTTGGTAGTAGCAGTAGTAGTAGTTATTAGTTATTGTTTTGTGTGAGTACGCAAGGAGCTTTTTGGTGCACATTTGCGTGTCACGACTGCTATCAACATATGTACCAGTCTAGTCTACTACTATTTATTTATTTAAATAATATTATTATTATTACACTCACTACTATAATATAACTGCTAATGGTTTTCAATAGCTTCACTGAGATCAATTTTCGGTGATGGCTGGTACCAAGATTGTTGGTCAGTGTGAGTGTGTTTAGTGATGATATTATTCCGTCATTTAGTGGTCTCAATCTTCTCATGTGTTTTATGCAGAACCATTCAGATAAGCGGAATAATCGTACATGGACAGGCCCTATCACAAGCTCAAGGCAAAGGAGTGGTGCTTATTATGCCACTGTGCCACTACTGATACATGATGATGATAACGATGATGACAGTGAACTTCCATCAAATCGTGTAGGAACATTCAGAAATTATTTCAGAATGACACGCAAGCAATTCGTTCTGATATTGAGAAAGGTAGAACCCCTTATAGCCAAGGAAAACACTGCACTCCGAGACAGCATAAGTGCTGAACAAAGACTGATGGTGACACTGAGGTATTTAGCGACTGGGACAAGTATGACACAACTCCTTTATGATTGGTGTATATCTGTCGCCTCCCTCTCTGCAATCATACCAGAAACATGCCACGCCATTTACACATCTTTGTGTGCTCATTATCTCAGGACACTTACCACAGAGCAAGAATGGATTGAGATTTCCAGGCAACTAGAGGACAATTGGAACTTTCCTAATGCACTGGGTGGGTTCTGTGAAAATTCCCAATTATTCAAGCCGTGCGCACACACATACAAACTGTGTCCTTTTGTTGCAGGGGCTCTTGATTGGAAGCATATCATTATGATGAAGCCTTGGCATGCAGGTTCTGAATTTCTCAATTATAAAACGCAGGAGTAAATAATACTCATGGCTATGTGTGATACCAATTATTCGTGAGTGTAACAATAAAACTAACTACTGTGTGTTCGCGTGTGTGTGCAATCTTTTGATACTCTTTGTAGCATGACCATCATGCTTGGACCACCCATCTAGCTTGAACCCATCAAAACCAAACTTTGCATGTTCATAGTTTAAAACTTCAAGAATATGGTGAGCAATATTTAAAGTGGTTAAATTCATGCTTTCAGATTCACTTATGTTGATGTTGGAGCACAAGGTAGAGTTTGAGATGGTGGTGTATTTGGGAGATCCACCTTGCAGCTGGGAATTGAGGGCAATACCTAAACTTGCCCGCTGATCGATGTCCCCCCAATTCCAATCAGGCACTACCACATGTCATCTTGGCTGATGAGGCATTCCAGCTGCAAACCTATCTTATGCGACCTTATCCAAAACGCACTCTGAATCATGAGCGAAGAGTGTGTACATGAATAGTCTTGTCTTGTGATACATAATCGCCCCATTATACTTTTTCATGTGTTGAGGAGACTTAGATTTTCCACATCTATTGCAGATATTCAACTATAGCTTCTCAAGATTGAGAAGATTGATTGAAAATTCTTTTGGTATTCTTGCAAATACTTGGCGAATTCTACTGCGCAAGATTGATCTGGAGCCAGAAAAGACAAACTTTAGTTTTGGCTTGCTGCATTTTGCACAACCGCCTGAGGAAGTCAAGAACACCGCCACAAAGCGCACAACCTCAGACTCAAAATGATGAGGCTCAAGATTATGGAGAACAGCTGCCAAGACTTGCCCCTGTTGCTCTAAGGCCGACTGCAGCAGCCAGCCGAGTCCGTGATGCATACTGTCAATATATTAACACTATAGGAGCTGTTCCTTGGCAGGAACGGATGGTGCCTCAGCTTTAGTATTATGGTATATTTAGTCTATATAGTATATTTAGTATAGTTATTATGTGTTCAAGGAACATGTTCATGTTTAATTTAATATCCACTAAGACAAATATACACATCTTCAGATATCTTTAGGGAGTCTCAAGAACACAATAAAGTGATTAAGGGGCAAGTGACTGAGTTTGACTAATACTGAACCGAGGGATTTCTTGATTTTGGGGTGAGTGGGCTGGACCATGATTGAATGGGGGTGAATGGGTTTGAGTTACATGTGATGGGGCTGGGTCATGATTGAATGGGGGTGATTGGATTTGAGTTGCATGTGATTGGGCTGCGCCATGATTGAATTGGGATAATTGGGTTTGAGTTACATGTGATGGGGCTGAGCCATAATTGAACTGGTTTGAGACAGGATTGAACTGGGATTGGTGCTGTGTAGGGTGATTGTTGAGTATCTGTGATATTGAAAGCGATGTTGTGAAGGAGCTGCTGGATTTGTACCATGGCATTTGACCTCTGAAATGGTGTTGGTAATGAGTTGATCTGAGCCGCAAAATTTGTTCCGAAATGTGAATACTCATTAGTGGTCTTCTTCTTTTCCTCCACAATATCTCAGAATGTGAAGGACATTTGTTCAGCAACAGCAGCGGTAGCAGAAGTAGGCTTTGATCTTTTCTGACCACTTCGTCCAGCTACAGTAGAAGCTGCAACAGAGCCCCCTGAGGTAGATGGTGGTGCTGAGGTACTTGCTGTACTGAGCGTATCATCATTATCATCAGAGTCCTGAAAGGAAAAGACATTGATTCAACAAAGCATGGATTCATTATCAGCAATTACTCATGCAAAAACTTTGACAAACTGAAAGCTGATCACATATTATAATATTACAGGAGCATACTAGACTTACAGGCAAGTTATCCTCCACTACAGGCTCTGGCGCAATGGAAAATATAGTTTCATGTATGTCTACAGTGCTACTCAGAAATAGGAGGCGCTCATAGTATGGCCACGAAGACGTATACACTTGAGCTGCTCCCGCGCCAGAGCGACTGCTCTGTTGCACCATTTTGTATTTCTTTACAAAATAGGTTCTGAGATTAGCATACTTAGCTTTCATTAGTTGTACTGCAAAATAAACAGAATGTAATATATAGTGACAGTGATAACAGTTGGCGAATAGCCATGTAAAGCCTGACAGAACACATGGTGACATTGTTGGTATGTCCATGCCACATCTACACAACATCATTATGAGGAAAAGTGAATACAATGTAAACAAATTTTATTAAATGAATAATAATTCAAAGAATGAATAAAATACCGAGCAATGAATGAATGAATGATGAGGCAATGAAAGAATGATGAAAGTCCGAATAATCCAAAATAAAATGACTGAATGATGAAGCAATGAAAGTCCGAGCAACGAACTGTACGTACAGTTCTTTCGTCCAAGTAATTATAATAAATAAAATAAATAAGGAAGAAGATTGAATGGTGAATGTATATTAATAGTGGTAGTAGTAGTAGTAGTGATGGTGGTAGTAGTAGTGGTGGTAGTAGTAGTACTAGTAATAGTACTAGTAGTAGTCGTACAACTGGCTATTCACTTTTAATTAAATTAAATAAAAGTTACAGCAACTTACCAGTAGAATTCATTGATTGGGCCAGCGAAACAAGATTCCTGAGCCTTCGTGTGTGCTTCTGGAAGCCGATGGTTCCAAATAAACCGCCTCATTTCTAGTTCCTCTATAAACAAGTCTGTATCGACTTGTTTTATCGACGAACTAACTTGATTTTAAGATACTCTCGCGTTCACATCGTTGCTAGCCATGCTGGTTCACTATCAGAAAGAGCGTGAGGGAAAGTTTAATGAGGCTCCTAGCTTCTGATTGGCTGATAAGCGTCCGATTTGTCGGCGCAACCAGGCACTGCTGGGTTGCACCGACACAGATTTTCAGATCGGTGCCGACACCGATCTCTCTGTTCACACCTACCGACGCTGACTCACCAAATTTGTCGGTGCTCAACAAAATTGGCCAGTGTAAACGCACCAATAGTTTTTTTGAAGACGCAGCAGCAGAACTCAGGTCCTCAAGCCAAAGTATTTGTCTGATCACAATCCGAAGTAAATGAAAAGTTCTTTCACATAACAAGGGTAGCCATAAAACTCCTCATGTCGTTTAGTTAAGCGTAATTGGGGATGGGTTTGTTTTTTGACTTGATTTTATTGAAATTAAATCTTGGAATACACTCAAAAATGAGCATACAAAACAATCTTTGCCTCAACCAGTTTCTGACAATCAGGTGGATTTTTCCAAGATAGCTTTAGTTGAAAATAGGCTTATCGTAGCCCACTAGATACTGTGAAACACTATACTTGAAGTTTTTCATATAAAAAGTCTCGCAAAAGAAGATAAATAAAACAATTATATTTTTTAAAACCCTTTTGTATACTTGTCTACCAGTTTTTAAACTAATTGCAAGTTGAAATATGGTAAAGCTTGGTACATCAGTATGTCGCCGCTTAAACCAACCCGAATCTCGTTTTGAGCTCCTCAGCAACGACTTGTTGGTAACTTCTAACCTCATGCTATTTATTGTTTAAAAACGAATAAGTAACAAAACAGACTTAGTTATTGTCTGTAGGCTTTCAAAATTTGCAAAAACTATAAAAGCAATGCATATGAAACCATAATGGGTATAAAATTAAGAAAAGTCATGACTATCAAAGCAAGCAAGCATGACCTACGTAATCTAAAAAATGTAGACATTTACAACACTCATTTCGTCAGGAAACAGTCCGTACATTAAAGAAACTTTATAATGGTATCCTCTAAATATAACATATCAAAAGAATACACCATACTCCAACACTGATGTTTGGAGACTTCTGATAAAACATGCTCTTCCAGTATTCTCTGAATTTCATAGGCTCAATAGAATGCTTTTAATTTCACAAGCTCGAAATAAATAAAAGCTTTATACAAGATGCTTGTGCTAATTGCGCCATATGGCATCCCAAACGATAAAATTTGTCCAAGAGTTGTTTGAGAAAAAAAATTATGGAATAAACAAAAAATCAGCAACTCACAAAATATTTTACACAAAAATTGATTTATAAAAATAATAATATTATTTAGATCAACAGGGGCATAGTCGAGAGTAAAATATTGTAGCATTCTATGAAGCTTTCGTCAATTGTCTGCCATTTTTATCATGCCATCACAGACCATTGCCTGTAATAGTTACAAGGAATCGGTGTAATTTATTTCACATTACTGTACAACAGTTCTTAAGTTCAGTTAGCATTACTTCTTCAGAGTTCAGCCAACTGACCATTTTAACCAAAATCTTGTGAAAAAATCATAGAAAGAAACGTTACTATATTAATAAGCGTAACAGAAACACATTAATATAAACAATACCACATTAATATAAAAATGACTATCATACAAAATGTTAAGTTGTGAAGGAACAAATGAGCCCAACCATAACTTAGAAGCTATTGTTTCCTGATGTCTATGCTCTAGTTAGAGAGTGAAGCAAACTATCTGAGCTATATGTCAAATCACAGACACTTGGACAGCCTTTGTGAAATACCAATGAGGCATAAGTATCAAAAACTGACCTCAACAGCCCTCTTTCTTCTTCAGCTCATAAGCTATGACTTCCTCTGCATCCATCCTCAGCACAATCAACTTGTCTCCGAACATAGCCAAATCGGGTACACTGGACATGGCCCTGGGCATTGGGTCAATGAGCCTTCCCAAACGCTTGCCTGAAGATTGAGCTTAATATAACAACTCCATGTATTTTATTGACAATAGATTTCTTGATAAGTTTGCGATGCCACTTGTTTCTCATAAGAACGCAATAAATAACAGCTAAATTTCAGCTGCAGCTGACTAAACAAAATCTTTCGTCTGACTAGTAGTGGTAGTCCTCATGGTATATTATCCTGTAAGGCTCTAGTCTGAAAACTTGTACGACCTCAAAGTAACTCTTGCTTTCGAAAAGTATGTTCAGAATAGAGATACTATGAATCATCACAACAGGGAATATCAGCAAACTATGCCAATGAAACCGACAACACATTTGCTTTTACTCTTTCAATATTATTCTGAATGGCACATGACTACCTTGAACTAGTTCTCTTCGGAGGTCTCAATAGCAAGTTAGAGTGAATTTTTACAGTAGGCCCCTACAGTATAGCCAATGCATTAACCTTCTTTTATCTAGCATCCCCTGGCATTTGTGTGCTTTTACTTTCAAGCCAACATTGTTTAAACTTGAGAAGGCGCAGAGACTGTCAATAATTAACAAAGACTATTATGTGTTAGAGAGTTCGTCTTGTGCTTATCATCGATCTAGTTTCACAGAAAAATGGCCATGTTTATGAACTAGAATAATACAAAATCCAAAAAACTGCCCTGTAGCTATGTAGCCTGAGCAAATCCATTGGCAATAGCAAATCATGAACAGATATCAATAATTTTGGTGACAAAATAATACAGTGCAAGTCAATTTACATATTCAGGTATACTGTAATATAGGAGCCTTTATATACAAAGATTGACTCAATATATAAAAATACTCAAAAGTACAAGCTGAAAAAACTGCTCTCAATTATAAAAAATACAGATACAGCAAGCTTATCAGTGTGGATCCTGGTTTATTACCATAAGTTGCATTGGCCAATACTCTTTCTTTTTGATCACTCTGTGTTTGACCAAATTGGAAACACAAGTTTTCACTTTGCTTTGCCTTAAGTGGTTAAGGCAGCCAGTGCAAAAAATTTAATAATGGTGCCAAGAAGTACGTTGAATGCATAATATTTTGACCAATCCAGTTGGCCTCAATAAAGACCCATGAAAAAAAGAATTATATGGATTAGGCTGATAGGGTTGAATGAGGCAAAACTGAACTCGAAAGAATGTTAAAAGATTATGATCTCGATAGGCTCTACTGTATGAATGAGACGCACTGATGTTACGTCATGCAAAACATTGCGCTTGAAAAACTCACTAGTAGAAAGCAACCAATAATGAGGCTTACCATGGCCAATACTTTGGGTTTCTATCCGCTGCCAGTAATTAGAAATACGTGGATATAATTGATCTAACAGAAAAGTAGGATGATCAATGAAACATGGATTGAATGATTGAATAAGGTGAATAATCAATAAGAAAATAGAAAAAACATGATGCAGTCAGGTTAGTTGGAAACATGATGCAGTCAGGTTGGTTGGAAACTGCCCAAGCCATAGCAATCTCACTTGTCTAAGGTAAGCAAAACTCAAGCGTTTGCTGCCTAATGCAATTGCTATCCGTCAGGCTATTCCCTAATTCATAACATCGTACACAGCTTGAAGCAATAATACTACAGATGATCAGTGGTTAAGTTTGCAATAAACTTCATTTAGTAATATCACATAAAATCTGATGAGAAGCTGAATGTGAAAAAGGTTATGGAGTTTATTTCTAATGTGAGGAATGGGGTAAAATCATCAACAATTAGCAGCTGTCTTATATGCTAGCTACTCCCTGAACTCACAAAAAGCGTAAAGTACTTATGCCAACCATATATCCACATTGGAGGAAAAGCTTATTGAACTGATGAACCTAATGTAGAAGCTACAGAATGTCTTCGCGCTGTGTGCAGAAGCTAAAAATCAGTCTGTTATGCTGTAGTCCGTGGTTAACAACAAAGATAGAGCTGACGATGTCACCAATACCAAGTTATGCTGATGCAGTCAATACACCAGGTGTCTTAAAATAATGGACTGTGTTAAAACCAGACACCCAAAAAATGTGGGCCATACATGAAAATACTGAAATAATATGGCACAAAAATCCTGCAAGCAAAAAAATTACTGAGTTTTTGGTACAAAATAAGTTGTTATGATTGCTTGATCATATTGGTAGAGAGTGAATACTGAGCTACAGCCATAGATAAATTTCATACATGTACTGTACATGTATTTAAAATATGTCTAATTGGTTATTTGGTAAATATTGAATATATATACTTATGCGCACTTTTGCAGATTCTGCATACATTGGAACAACACATGTAGGCCCTACATATACATCAATTACCAACTTTCCGATAAAAATGCCAATCTAAAAATTAAAAAAATTAAGTTTTTACATTTGTGTATATAGTTACGACAGAGCGCCATGACCAGGGCCGTAGCGATTGACCTCCTGGCCACCATGGTCACAGGGCCGAGTCTTCCGGTTACTGGAGAAGGCTCGGCCACCATTGCGGGCACCCGGACCACCAAGGAGATCGTACTAGAAGACCAAACATAAAACTGTTATGTTTCTGCACAGAAGCAATTAAATAGAGTATTAAGTTAGAGAAATGGTTTATTGCACACTCCAGAGACAACTGATTTGATAACAGAAAACCCAAGTATTTATATGTTTGGTCATAGAAAAGCTTTGTAAAAAGCTACAAGCATTATTAATAGCTATAATGAGACAGTACTATATAATATTAGCTTGTATAAAGCTTTAGCTAAAAAGCATAATGTTTGTTGGCAAAGTACCAATAATACTTGGCACTTGCATGACAAAAACAAAGAGAAAAGTGGGCGGAGCCGAAACCAAAAAAAAAGATAAAATGAGCACAAAACGATTATTTTAGCAGAGTTGTACGCGCACACTCTCTGCATGTTTGCATATGGTTTATTGTCTATCTTATATGTATTCTGATGAAAATCTATTTATTTAAATATATAACGCTATCTAGAGTTTAACACTCGGTGATATTGCTTGACTGTCTTGCGGAGAGTAAAACGAACCGGCATTTTCCTATCAAAATCTTCACTACAGTCTGCTGAGGTTTCATACATTCAAATTATATTGTATTTCAACTTATACTTCCTTTAAAATCCTATAAACACAAAACTTTTGTGCTTCTCAATACTCACCAGTTTTAGCGCAAAGTATATAAATTTCTGTCTTAGTTGTGTTCCAACGAGAAACAAACATGAAATCTCCGTTGTAGCAAGTCACACCTCCAGGAAGGTTAATACTTGTACAAATCCATGTCACTACCTCTGTATCAATATTTATTTTAAAAATTGTCGATGTGCTAGTGGATGATACCACAATTGATTGATTGTCCGCATTGCATAGAGCAACCGACTTCCATATTCCATATCCGGGACAAGAAACTTGCTTTAGAATAATTCCTTTAAATGAATATACAGTCAGCTGCTTTTTTGATCTGTCCGGAATGATAAGCCGATCAGAGTTAATTATCAGTTTGTTATATCCATCGCATGAACTATCACAGTGCCTCCAACTAAAAAAGATTTCAGACTTCCAGCCTAAGCCTCTAACGAACACTGTGTAAGAGGGCTTGCTGGCCAAAATATACATTTGATCTTTGTATACTGCAATACTTTCAACGATATGATCAAATGGCAATGTCACCCAATCTCCAGCACTGCAGTCATCATATATCGCATCTAAAGCTCCTTGTCTACCAATGTAAGCCATCTGATAGCCGAATTCTTTTGTGACAGGTCCTAAGCCAAAGCATGGTCCTCGAAGCTTTGTACCTCTTAATGGCTTCAAACCTTTTACAAATGGTGACTGTTCCATGCGGAATTTGATCTGATGGTTTTTCTATTCACAACATAGAGTCCTAAATACAAATATTATAATGCACACGACCAAATCTTTCAAAAATTAATCCAATGTTGCTGAGCCACGAAAGCGGCAAAGCAAAAACAGGCTTTGCAAAAGTTAGGAGTTGCAGCCAAGAACGAAGTTCTCTTTTATATATCAATGACCTTCCAGAGTCTCTGAACTGTCCAAAGACATCCATACGTTTATTTGCGGATGATGCCATACTTTTTAGACCAATAGAATGTGCGTCCGACAGCCTTCTGCTTCAGGACCAACTGTGCAGAGTGGCTGCATGGGCTGAGTCGTGGCAGTTGAGATTTAATGCTAATAAATGCACATCTACATCTGTGGAACCAGTTAGATTTTCACATATATACAACTATTGCGGTACATCTCTTATATCCTCGCAATCCTTTTTATACTTGGGTATACTTGTTTCTAGCACCCTCAATTTTAATGAACACATAAGTCGCATCATACGTAAGGCTAACGGCACTCTTTTTATGCTTATGCGGACCCTTAAGAAAACATCTCCTAATGTCAAAAGGACAGCATACTATAGTGTGTGTCGTCCACTGCTAGAGTACGCTTCGGAAATCTGGAGTCCACATTTTGATTATAGTATAATCCATTAACCGAAAAGCTTTTAGGTGGGCCAACAATTTAAGAAAATTTGATAGTATATCATCAGAAATGGTGAAAATGGGATGGCAAACACTTGCAGAGAGAAGACGCATCAAGGACGAAAGCACACTGCAAAAAATTTTAAGCCAAGACCTAATGGTCGATTTTAATAGATTTGTAATTAAGAACTCATCCTATTTTACTCGAGGCTCCAATATCAGACACACAATCAATACAAGTGCAATGAAACACTCTTTTTTTAACCGTGCGATGAAATTTTAACATCTGATTTTCTTATAACTAGACCAGGCGATCTTATACTTTTATCCTTCAGACTTAGATAAATAAGTCTATGCTTATTTGTGATCTTATTTTTATGCCTAATGCACCATTTTATTTCTACAGGCCTAGCGGCCACTTGAGATATTTTACAGAGATAGATAGATAGATAGAAGTTAATATCGTTGTATTTGAACGTGTATATTTCAGTGCTATTATAAACAGTAATTGTAAACGAAATCATAGTTTCAAACGTAGCATTCTCGAACATAACAGTCGTTTGTCAAAAACTTAATTATCTCATATCTAGCAAGCGCCCAATTATCGCGTTGTAAAAGCAGCTCGATGAAAGCTTATTCATCAGTAATAAAATTCGACTCGCTACTCACTTATTGATAAGCCTTAGATATATGTATATACATGTATACAGTACACTATTTTATACATTTTCTTGAAGATGTAGAGCTAGAACTATTGGAATTAACACGTCCAACTGTTAACTTTTTCTTCATATCCTTCTTATAGATACACCATCGCGATTATATTCTCACCAAAATGAAATTATCGATGATGGATGAATATTCTTTCTGGATGAATTTTGGAGTACTCGTTGTTAATAGTTGTAATTGTTTTGACGCTAATTACTCCCATTAAATTCGAAATATGATGGTTGTTTTTGTATCCTTTCAATAAATTATATTTTTTTCTAATATTTAGTTCCACCAAGAGGTTGAAGTTATTAGCTCCGTTTTACCTCAATCATTACCTCAGTTGAAGTAGAATTTGTAAGCAATTGATAGTAGCAGTTTTGGCGAAGCCTCTGGATTTTTTATGTTGTTTGAAGTTGGGTATGGTTTTTAGTTTACACCGAAGAAGATTTGTTCTTCTTTGGCGGCTGCTTAGGTTTCTATCGTGGTGCGCTCTCAACATCTAATTATCTCATCATATGCTTTAGCGAGGGCTTGGTGATATTCTTGGCTCTGGGAAATGTTAACGTCACATCCGGGATATACTACATCCTCCCTCTAAGACCATTTTCCGTCTCTTCCACAGGTGCCAACACACCTGCAATATGCAGAACAACTGTTACGTCTGTTGTTTGTGTAATGATGATTAGCTTTATTAATTGATAAGTAGCAGAATAATATAAGAACCAGAATAACTCAGCATGTTCTCTAAGCCAGCTCTGAAAACCGGAAACCCCCAGCGAAGCTGCAAACCGGCTCTAGAATATTAGCGAGCCCACTATTATTAAAACATCTCCTCTTCTCTGAACGCAGTAACAATAAGATAATATTGTCCCCTAGCAGCCCGCGTAGAGGAGTGTACAGTATTATGTGTAAAAAAGGCACTCAACGAGTATTTGGGTATAATAGTAAATAAAAAGTTAAAAACAAGGCTAAATACTAATGTGAAGAAAGCTATCTATAGCCTAATTACTAACTACCTTTACGGATCTAAGCTACTAAACTACAGTACACACATCTTTCTAAACGGTCATAGTAATGACTACTCAGTTCTGAACCTCAGTGGCTTTCTAACAGTTCTGCCACTTCTGGTGTGGGTAACAGGGGTCGTTGGTGTAGCAGACAGTGAACTTTGAGTTTGATTTGATAATGTGCCGGAAGTTTCAGCCGGTCTGACCAGTGCTTGCTTTGGAGTACCTGGTAAAGGCACAACGGGTGGTTTTTCTGACTGTTCGCTACCGGTCTGATTGACAACTTTCTCGGGTCCTGTATTCGGAAACTGCTGCGGAGTTGGTTTTGATACAGCCCTACTTACGGGTGCAGTATGTGGTTGAGTTTCGTCTTCTCTCAACTGCTGCCTGTTTCATCGGATAACTGCCCCTGGAGCCAAATTTTGGATTAAGTATGAGCGGGTCTGACTTGCATGACTGACCACTACAGCTTGCTCCCACTTACCGTTCAGTAACTGGAATCTAACAGGCTTTCCTAGCGCTAAAACTGACCTTTCTTTACCTGTGCACTTGGCGTCATGATTGGTTTTCATGTTTTCTCGTCTAGATATCATTTTGGACTTAACTAACTCTCTATTGTATGCTCTAGAGAAAAGAGTGTGACATTGCGCTGGCAAACCATCATAGAGGGTGCGACCTTGTAAAAGCTGCGCAGGAAAAAAGGGAGTTTCCTTCTAAGGGAGTGTTGCGAAGCATGTGCAACGAATGCCAATAACACTTGCCATCTTCTGAGGCTTTGATCATTAACTGTTTTACTGTTTGTATTGCCCGTTCGGCCTGCCCATTAGAACGCGGAAAACTGGGTGAGGAAGTGACATGCTCGATTTTGAGCTGTTCAGCAAATTCCTTGAATTCCCTAGATGCATATTAAGGGCCATTGTCGGATCTTATTTTAGAAACTTGACCAAAATCTGCGAACCGCTTCCTGAATTCCTGTATGATGTCTTGGCTTGTCAAATTTCCTAGTGGTGAAACGTTTACCCATTTTGAATAGTAATCTACATTTAGCAAGCAGTGTTGATCTTTGATTTGAAGTAGATCGCTACCGATCATTTGCCGCGGATAGTTAGGAATTTCACTAGGTATCCGTGGACTGTGGTGTTGGGCTTTGTCATGACGTTTGCATACGCCACACGAACTAACTCTATCCTCAATGCACTGGCACATGCCAGGCCAAAACACAGCTGTACGAGCATGCTGTTGTGTTTTAGTGATTCCTTGGTGACTATCATGCAAACGCTCTATAATTTCCGATTGTTTTGTATGAGGAATTACTAACCTCTCGCCGTAGAACAACAAATCATTATGTTCACTGATTGTGTCTCTGAACTGCCAGTAAGGTTTAGCCAAGGGATGGCATGATTTCTTTTGCTTTGGCCACCCTTTCTTGGTGTACTGAGAAACGATTTGCAAGCTACGATCAATGCTGGTGGCTTCATAATACTCATCAAGAGCCTTACTACCACGTATAACAATGGCACAAACTTGTGGCATGGGATCATCTAGGCTCAACTTTTTATCAGGTGCTGTGACCTTGCAAAATCTAGACAAATAGTCTGACAGATACATTTGTTTCCCAGGTACATGTTTGACTGTGTATTGGTAATGTTGCACACGCATTTTCATTCGCTGAAGCCTGGGCATGAGCTCATTCAGTGGCTTTTTGTTGATCCTAACTAAAGGTTGGTGATCCAATTCTACTGTGACCTCTCGGCCATATACGTACTGATGAAAGCGTGTTAAACCAAACTGAATTGCCATCATCTCCTTTTCAACTTGCGCGTATAAACATTGGGTAGGAGTGAGCGAATGGGTCGCATACTCTACTGGTTTGCCTTCCTGTAGCAACACTGCACCTAGACTATGTGAACTAGCATCTACATTGACTGTTACTTCTTTGTTTGGGTCAAAAAGTGCTAAAACCAGTGCATTGACTACTAGCTTTTTGAGCTCACTAAAAGAATTTTCCTACGCCCCCTCCCAGCAAAAATCGACTGTTTCTTTGAGTAACTCCCTTAGCGGCTTAGTAACTTCCGATAGATGTGGACAAAATTTGGCTAGGTATGTTGCAAGACCTAACAGGGATCGAACCTCAGCTTTATTCTTAGGTCTTAACGCATCTACTCTGGCTTGCACTTTGTGAGGAGACGGTTCAATACCCCTCTCAGAAATTATGTTACCCAAAAATTTCACGGTATTTTGACTGAAATGACATTTGCTCGAGTTCAACTTTAAGCCAGCTTCCTTAAATCTTGTCAGAACTTCACGGAGCTTACTGTCGTGCTCCGCTTGAGTAGGGGCATGTATGAGAATATCGTCTATGTAAATTTCTACACCTGTGAGATCTCCCACGATATCATATATGGTTTTGTGAAAAAACTCTGGAGCTGACGTAATGCCAAACAGTAATCTCTTGTAACGAAATCAACCATATGGGGTCAGAAAAGTTGTTAGTTTAGAAGACTCGTCATCAATTGCTATTTGATGAAAACCGGATTGTGCATCAAGTGTAGTAAATACTCTGGAACCAGCTAACCGGGCATAAATGTCACTTATTTTGGGCAAAGTATAGCGCTCTCTGATGGTTGCTTCGTTTATTCTCTGCGGATCTAAACATATTCTTATTGTGCCATTAGGTTTGAGTACTGGGACTATGGGGTTTAACCACTCAGCTGGCTCCTGACATTCAGCTATGATGTCTAATGAGACTAAACGTTCTAGTTCGGTTTTGAGTTTTTCTCTAAGAGCATGTGGTACTGACCTTGGCGGGCAAACCGCAGGTATTGTATTGGGTTTGAATCTTATCTTATGTGTGGTACTTAGTTTGCCAAAACCAGTAAAAACATCTTTGAACTCACTTAGTATGTACTTGTGATTTCTACTGGATTGATGGATGTCCCGTCACTACCGATGGTTGAGACAGTGTCAATGAGACCCAGCTTTGTAATTGATGGTAGCCCTAGAAGTGTCCGAGCTTTTAGTTCTTCTCTAAGTACATGGAAAGAAAGCATGTGGTCAACATTTGCATGCTTCAATGTGATGTCGGCTACACCTACAATGGGGATTGTATGGCCAGAGTATGCTGTGAGTTTAGTGTGGCTAGGTCGAATAGTTGACTGTGGAGAAACCCGTTGAAGTTCAGAACTCGATATGAAATTAGTTTGAGCCCAAGTGTCTACTTTGGCCCTGAGGTTAAAACCATTTACTTGAAAATCCATTAACCATTCAGTTACTACAGCATCAATAACAAAAGCTTTAGCTAAAAACCCTGCATTAATGTCAACGACGGCGTCATCTGCGTGTATATAGAATTCACCCTTCTGCTCAGAAGTGTTGTTTACTGTCTCTGCCACCTCAGCCACAGCGCGTGAGGATTGTTGTTGGCAGACTTTAGCAAAGTGATTGCGCTTCATGCATATATTGCAAGTCTTTCCATACGCAGGACAAGAACGTGGTGGATGAGATCCTCCACAGTACTTGCAAACTCTTCCTTGGGTAGAGCTACCTGTTCCTCTAGCTCCACCTTGATTTGACGTAAAGTTTCTAGGCTTCTCTGACGAAGTACCACCTCTAGCCTTATCTGTAGAAGTATTTTTCATCTGAGATTTGACAACTTCAACTTTAGCCGCTGCTTTCATTTGGTTTTCTATGGTTTCCTTAGACCTCATCTTTGCAGTGACTGCTGCTAGGGTGACCGCTTCATCTAGCTGTAATTCTGCACTTAATTTAGTATCTAACATTCCAGAAAGCAGCCTATCTTTGATCATGTCTTCTTTTGTAAGGTTCGCTGTGAAATTACATTTGCCGGCTAAATTATGAATGCCACGGATGTATTCTTCTGCTGACTCATTGACTGTTTGCTTACGGTTATAAAACTGTGTTCTATAATGCAGTACATTTGAACGAGGTTGAAAGTACAGAGTGAATGCTGCTATCACCTTATCTAAAGTTTTATCACCTGCGATCACCAGCTGCTCATAAATGTCTTCGCTCTCCGAGCCTAGAATGTAAAGGAAAGTATCGATTTGTACTGACTGATCTTGTGCAGCTAGTCCACTGATGATCTTAAAACGATTAAATCTTCGCAGCCATTCTGTCCACTGTGTGCTGGCATTGACAAAATCCAGAGGCTTAGGTGTATCTACCTTGATGCGTAATGGCGGTGGTGGATCCCCCATATCAATAGGATTTGTTACATAAATGTATTGAAATTCTAATATCTCTATTTAGGCAAGCACTAATTGTGTAAGTAAGTGTATGAACTTAGTTCTTCTGCCTTTGCGCCTAGGTTACAGAGGCCAGGTATACCTAGGCATTCAGGCGTGAGGTCCTGGCACCTGACACCATGTTACATCTGTTGTTTGTGTAATGATGATTAGTTTTATTAATTGATAAGTAGCAGAATAATATAAGAACCAGAATAACTCAGCATGTTCTCTAAGCCAGCTCTGAAAACCAGAAACCCCCAGCGAAGCTGCAAACCGGCTCTAGAATATTAGCGAGCCCACTATTATTATAACACAACAAACCACAGCAGTATCATAATCCATTGATAAATGCATACGGTCTAAACTCATCACTTAAACGAGTCTGACATTAATACACAACGTCATCTACTCAATTGTTCAATTTAACATAACGGACATAACAAATTGTCAAATCTAACACAACGCAACATACACTCATAACATTACGCTTTTTTTTAACTGTATGGCCACGCTATGTACAAGGTTTATGAGTAGTGCCTACACTCTCAATAGTACTAAATTTACAGTCTGTTTCCATACATATATTAACTATATACAATCAGTGTCTGTGCACTATATTAATTACTATTTACAATGAGACTGGGTGTTTGATGCCCACACATCAATTACACAGACCTCCGTCGACTCTGACGATGACCATCTAGGTCTAGGGTTTCCTGATTGATCTAATTCACTCTAAGTATTTCTGATTTCCAGTCACTAACAATTCTGCTACTTGGATGTACTCCGTCTGTCAGAAAATCATCTCCAAATACATATCGTCCTCTTCGTCGGGTACACACTTTCCTATGCATGTACGGTGTTATCATGTCATTGCTGACATTAAAGTCAACTATATCCCGATTTTCCACTACCGACATCCCTTTAATTTTTCTTGTCAGTGAATCAAAATAAGTTTTTCGTCTAGAGTCAATATGTACTCCCCGATGTCTGTTATACCGTGTAAAGCACATCGGATAAACTGTGCCCACAACTGGGTGTATTCTGTAGGGTGTTAGCAAGTTGACCCAGTCTTTAAAAATGTGACCTATTGGTTCGGATAATTCTCTGCGACTACGCAGGTGACACTCGACCTGACCAGTTTTAAGAACAAGTTCAGAAAATCTCACTGGGCCTATGTGTATGTATATAATAGAACTCTCGAACCTATTACTATTATTAAAAACATACGTAATAATATCTTCCCAGTCTGCTCCACTCAAGCTGATGGTCTCCCACTCAGGATCCAACAGTCCTCTCACAATGGAGTTTCCTATCACAAATGTTTTCATATCTAAAACATATATGAAATTTGTTAATACCATCTACTATAAGTTGGGTTTTTGTACTGGTTTAGATATCCTCCCAGACCTAGTACGCTTAGCCATATTTGCTGGTTCTGGACTTGTTGAAGGCAACGAGCTTTTACGCTGAATGGTTGGAGGCAAAGAGTTTTTCCGTTGAACCGCCACTCTACTCTGACTTGATACGACATTCTCTGATTGCGATGTCATAAGTGGTGGCTCAACTTCTTTGTTTGTAACTGCTGGAGGAACTTCTGGAACTCCCTCAGTTTCACTTGCATTATCTTCCAACCTATCTTGCGCTCTAGCTATTTGTGATCTATTTCTCCTAATTAGATTCTGTTGCTGATTTTCCACTACTATTTTCCGTCCTTGTGCAGCAACTACTAAAGCTGGTGTGGTTGCTTTCTGTGGTTCTCTCACCACTACTTTCTGACCAATACATATCGGGCTCCTATCTCTCGCAGCATGTCGGCGGTTATAATTGAATGCTTGTTTTTCCCTCCTATCTTGTTCAAATGTCTTCAATCTTTCCACATCAACTTGTTTTCCAGTCATCAATCCCATCGAATTCATCGATCTGCTGAATAGTAGTTGAGAAGGAGAGTATCCATTGGCAAGAGGTGTATCTCTATAAGCACACAGTGCTACCTGTGTATTGAGATTCTTTCTCATTAAATTTTTCACCGTTTGGACAGCCCTCTCCGCCTCTCCATTACTTTGGAGAAATTTGGGGGAGCTCGTGATGTGCTCAATATCCCATTTACTAACAAACTTCTTAAAGCTGTCTGCAATGAATTGCGGACCATTATCACTTACTATGGTTTTTGGTATCCCGATCATGCATAACAATTTTTCTAATTCCAGTACAACTGTCCTGGCATCTGTTGAGTCCTTCAACTCATGTACGGAAATATATCGACTATAGTAGTCCACTACCACTAAATAATTAGCCCCATCTTTTTCGAAAATATCTACTGCTAATCTCAACCATGGTTGTTCTGGAAATGGAGTGCTCTTAAGGGGTTCCCTTGGTGTCCTCCGAAACTCTTCACACTTTGAGCATTCTTTGACCATTTCCCTAATTTCCCTGGACATACCTGGCCACCAGACGACTTCTGCTGCTCTTATACACTTGGTTTCACCCTGGTGTCCTTGGTGAATTTCCTGGAGAACCTTTTCTCTCTCTAGTTCCGGAATGAATACTCGGTTCATATAGAACAGTACTCCTTTGATTGCTGTTATGTAGTCTCGGAACGTATAAAAAGGTTGTACTATCTCTGGTAAGTCCTTGCTTGATGGCCAACCATCAGTGGTAAACTGTAGCAACATCATTCTGACATTGTCTTCCAGCATTGCTGCTTTTATTCTGTTCAGTCTTCCAGATGAGATCTGTAAAGAGTCTATTAAACTCTAATACCATTGCAGAGTCCTTCAACTCCTGGACAACACATTCACTTAATACTGGAGATCTAGATAAGGCATCAGCCAAAACTAGCTTCCTTCCTGGAGTATATGTGATTTTGTATGTGTAATTCATCATCCTTAATCTGAACCTTTGAACCCTGATCGGAAGTTTGGCAAGTTCCTTCTCTCCTAGGATAGCTAACAGCGGTCTGTGGTCAGTTTCGATCATAATATCTTTGCCTGCCACATCGTAGTGGAATTTGTCACAGGCCCAGCATATTGCTAACGCCTCTTTTTCAATCTGCGCATATCTGTTCTCAGCAGTGGTTAATGCCCTAGAAGCATATGCAACAGGCTTCTATTCACCTTCAACTCTTTGGAGTATAGCTGCTCCTATACCATAAGCTGAAGCGTCTGCGCTTATCATGGTCTCAGCTGACACACTATATGGAGTTAGAACTGGTGTTGAGGACAGGATCTCTTTAAGTTCTGTGAACTGTTCAGTTTGTTGAAACCCCCATATCCAATCTGCATCCTTTCCTACTAGTTGACGCAAGTGGTTTGTTTTTGTAGCTAAAAGTGGAGAGAACTTCCCTAAGTAGTTCACTATACCAAAAAACCTCCGTAGCTCCGTTTTGTTTGTTGGTGTTGAAAAGTTCAGTATAGCTTTAGACTTCTCTGGATCTGCATGTATTCCTGTTTCATCGATAACATGACCCAAAACCTTTACTTGCTTCTTACCAAACTCACACTTAGTCATTTAGAGTAACGCCTGCTTGTTGTAGTCTTTGCATTACATTGCTTAATCTTTCATCATGCTCAGCTTTGTCTGAACCATGAATTAAAATATCGTCCATTTGGCAAACTATGCCTTCTAAGCCACTCAAGATCTTCTGCATCTCCCTCTGAAATATTTCAGGAGCAGAGCTGATACCGAAAGGCAAACGTTTGCAGACAAATCTTCCAAAAGGAGTAGTAAAGGATGTTAACATTCGAGATTCTTCATGCAACTTCATTTGCCAATACCCGCAATTGGCGTCAAGCTTGCTGAATAATTTAGAATTCCCCAGTTCGCTCAGCGTCTCCTGGGCATTCGGTAATGGATGAAATTCTCATTTTACTGCCTTGTTTAGTTTTGTGAAATCAATGCACAGTCTTATATTTCCATTTTTCTTCGGCACAACATTACAAGGCGCACACCAATCAGTTGGTGCTTCTATTTTCTCAATGACACCAAGAGATTCCATCCTCTGCAATTCCTGCAGTAAAGGCTGTCTCCTTGCTGCTGCCACCCTTCGAGGTACACTCTGTGCAAAAGGTGACACGGAGTCATCTAAAATAATTCTTGCCTCTGTCTCCATTGTTCCTAGTCCCTTAAAGAGCTTTGGAAATTCAGAAATCCAATCATTTTCTATTTCAATATTGTCTAACAGGTTCAAAAGTCTTAATTTTGATATCGCTGGCTTACCAAGTAATGGCGTCACCAAGTTTTTTACTACATATACATCTTCCTGTATGGTATATGAACCAGCCGATATATTAGCCTTGGAAACGCCTAGAACTTTAAAATTGTGATTTCCAGCACCTTTCAGTGCCTTCTCTGTGACATTTAATCTTGACACACAGTATTTTAGCAAATCTGGTATGGCAGTTACAGCTGCACCTGTATCTAATTTAAAAGTTATTGGAGTTTTATTTACTTTAGTATCAACTAACCAAGCCTTGGGTGTCTCTGTGATAACATTATTGTCTAAAGTGTCAATGCCTAGTCATTCTGACTCCGATCCTAGATACAGTCCACCTAGCTCATTCTCTTCATCTACCACTTCATCTGCATTGCTATGTAGACTACGCCCCTTGCACACTGCAGATTTACTAAAATGGCCTTTTTTCTTGCATACAAAACAGGTAGTATTCCTTGCTGGACACTTGTCTTTAGAATGTGCCTGTTTTCTGCCACAGTATTGACATTTACTCCTGCAATCGGCCGATGATTCATTTTTATTATGTACAAAATGTCTAGGGCGAGTTCTAACCTCATCTAGATTGTCATTTGCTGATGAACTACTACTCATTTGCAGTACTGAAGAGTAGTGCGTGACGTATTGCTTAGCCTTTTGAATTGCCTTATGTAGAGTAAGATCATCAATATCAATTAGGTATTCCCTCAATTTATGATCATTAACCCCCACAACAATTCTATCCCTGATAAGCTCATTTTTCATGTTTCCATAGTCACAGTTGTCAGCCTGTGTTTGAACCTCTGTTATGAATTGGTGGATCGACAAACTTCCTTGTTTCATGTCATTGAATTTGACACGTCCATAGATGACATTTTTAACAGGTTCAAAGTGTGCGTCAAAGAATTTTACTACATTTACTAGAGTTTTCTTTCTGTCTGTCTGTGAAGAATCAAATGTAAATTGATCATAAATTCTCACACTGTCAGGACCCATTAACAGTAGCAAGTTTGCTATCCTTTCCTCCTCAGTCATTTCGGAGTACTTCTTAGCAATTGTAACTATTGCAAACTGGGACTTGAAAGTTTTCCAGGAAACTGATAATTTGCTACTGTCCTTAAAATCCAGGCGTTGTACAAATCTGTCGTCTCTTGCCTCCGCCATAATTTATTTGTTATGATTACGATCAATAAACAATATCTATATATATATATATATATCAATAATAATGGTTCCTACAAACCCCAATTCACTGTTAAGAAATCAAATATTATTTCCAAAATGGTTCCTGCAAACCACTATACAATACAATGTGATATATATGTGACAATCTACTACAATGGTTACTACAAACCAACCTACGAGTATTTCAAGTGCCTATGAATTCCTGCAAATTCAATTACAATCTATGATATTACCTCTAAGTGGTTCCAGCAAACCAACTTAACCCTATTAGTAGTATCAATAATCAATTATTGCAGCTAATTTCAATTCAAACACTATCTGTGACTGTTTGTAGTAGTAGGCTCACAACTTCTGACACCACGTAGAATTTTATAGTAAGTATACCTTTATAAGTATCTATCCAGGCTTAGCGCACGTCCATACAAGTTAACCATCAGTATCGAAGTGCCTTCCGTTGAGCATGCGCTGTCATTTCATATCCGGTTGACATCACATCCGGGATATACTACAGTTTTTTTTCCTTTATTGAAGTATGCATAATTTAAGGCTGTTTCTAGCAGTGATGATGCTTTTTCATGCCCATGAATAGTCCCAGTGAATCATATCACATTATTCTGTGTCACCTCAATTGTGTGTGTATAGTTTTTTATGGCATAATGATCCTGCACCACATAAGCGTATTCCAAAATGAGTTTACACAAACTTGTGTATGCAAGCTGCTTAACCTCTGATGGTGCTCTGTAAATGAAGTGCTTTATGTCCCCCAAGCATTCTCCTCAACTTGGCACATTTCTCATGTACATGTTGGTCAAGTTTCAGATAATTGTACAGTTTGTCACACCAAGATATTTGGTGCTTTCAGGCAATTCAAAGAGTGAGGAACTGAGGGTGTATATTGTTTTTGTTTCCATGTTTTTACACATACTGCTTAGCACTTTTTTTCGTTCAATGATATCTTTCATTACCTCAACCATTTGTACACAGAATTTAGGTTTCTCTAGAATCTTTCGGCATTCGACAGATCATTGGTAGTTTGATACAAAAGTGTGTCATCAGCATAGAGACTGATGTTTCATGATAAACCATCAGGCAGGCCATTTATGTAACAGTGGAATAGAGTACCCAAAACAGATCCCTGTATTACTCCTGATGTGACAACTCCTGATGTGACATCACATTTTTTGTGAGCATGTTCCTTTCAGGACTACTGACTGATGTTTCTCTAAGAGAAAGTTGTGAATCAAATTCATGATATATCCTATCCATTTCTGTTAGGCTTTGTTCTTCAAATGATACAGAATAAAAAGTAGAGCAATATTTGATAGCTAAAAATTGTTTAAAACATCACGTCAAAAATAAATAAAACTAGGCTATTTTATGGCTCCTGATTGCTTCATGCAACATTAGTTAAACTAAGGCCATTGAATATATTGGTGTACGTTACATCAAACGCTTATCTTATTCAAGTAAAAACTTCATAGGACTTCTTAAATGCGAGGTCAATAGTGCAACACACCAAGTATCCTATAATCATCATCAACTAACATAAATAAATGTAAATATATTACAAGTGCAACAGCTCCTTTTGAGTATCCTGAATTTCAACCTTAGCATCCGCTAAGTAAGCAATTCAAATGATTTGAAAGGAACATAGTCGAGCACCAATAATAAAGAAAGTTTAGCTCAAAATAAATTTATTTAATTGGTTGGTTCAATTATATGCAAATTAGAATGACTCGGCATGAATCTTAATGTGTTTTACAATATATAACTAAAAATACTTGAACCTTTCAATATCTCATTTTGAAATCAACTGAAATACTATGTTTGATTATTTAGTATTCGGCATAGTATTTCTACTGCCATGTAATAGAACATTTCTTAGTAGTTCATTGGCTATTTGCTATTGTCAGACAACAATCCTCTTATAGTTACAAATTTTGCTACACTGATTATCTTTATCATAATTACACATTATTTTTATTCATTTCTAATTCAAACCTTTGTCTGGCTACAACAGAAATAAATGATTTTGATTGCAGGACCAGGTGTATTGTTTTTAATTTTCATTATTAATTAAAAACTGTATTTGCAAAAAATTGATCAACAATTTTTATATCAAGTTTTTTTATTTTAATGCATTCACCATTGTTTAACAAGTTTTTAGAATGAAATATTGTATTTGAATATACCAAGGTTTATTTAACTGTACGATTCAATAATTCACTCTCTGCAACCTTTGAATTCCTCAACCTTTTCCTGTAGCCTCCTATTTTTGTCTATACCATATATAGTTATTTCATTTTAACTTCTGCTTTATCAATGGATTTTTCTGCTGATACATAAAAACGCCTTAAATTATTGTATTGTTTAGTTTAGTCGTCATGGGACATACCCTTTCCAAATTTAATCCAGCAAGTCTTTTTAGTGAGAAGCGCAATGCATGCTGACAATTTCAGTTGAAGAATGAAGTTTTCATGTAATCCAGACGGATGAGTCAGCAAAATGGAAGCTCCAGAGTTGCAAGGAATTAGTTACATGAGGGAGAATGCTGCCGATGTTGATTTTGCAGTTTCTATATTTGCTGCCGCTGTGTCAAGCTACAAATATGAATCTCTTCTCAAGCCATTTCCTCCGATGTACTGCTTGATTAATGGGGAAAAAGATATATGTAACTTGGTAATGATTTTGTAATTATGTAACCATATTTTATTATCATCACCTAAATTTATGTTGAACAAAAGCCATCGTTGCGCAAAGGTTTCAGAAACTGGCATCTCCACAAAGTTCTTTTTAAAATTTAAGTGCATATTCTAACAATGATTGCATCCCAACAGTGCAACATATTGTTAGTCCTGCCAAAGTAGGCTGGGGAAAAAGACCTTCAGCGGATCTAGTGAAGCGCGTGATGAATTGTGTGACGCTGCGTGATGGCTAAAATCATACCTGAGCGTCATAAAATTGCTCCCAATGGTTGCTGGTCTGTTGAGATATTACTTAAAATACATCTGGTAAGCCATTGGGAGCAATTTTATGACGATCTGGCATGATTTTAGCCATCACGCAGCGTCACACAATTCGTCATGCGTTTTACTAAACCCAGACCCAGGGTACAAAATTTTTTTAACAAAATGTACCATAGCAGCTATAAATTACCATATAAATAAAGGTTGACTTATCCAATTTACAATTCCCAGTCTTGCTGTTGAGAGCAAGACGGTGCCATGTTATCATCAGTTTCGTTGCCCAAAATGCCAAAACCAAAGTCTTGAATGAGCAGGTGCGTATGAGCTCTGAATGGCTTTAGTGTGGTTATTATTTTGTAGCGAAGTGATATTGCCGCTTTGCCATCCATAACAGCCATACTTAATGGCAGTTGTAGCCTTAGTACTCCACAAATGAAGCTCATAGAGTGGGTTATAAAATCTCACAAGACTAAAATTCGCTCTGCTCCACTTGACCAGGTAGGTCAGACAGACTCCAATAGTTCTCCTCTGTTGTCTACCAATTGTGTATTATTCTTTCAGCTTGTAGCATAAATTTCACTGGTCAGTTCGACTTTTAGGGTGAACAGATAACACAGTCTAAGTAAAAACAGAATGCAGAATGATGTAATATTTTACCATTGCTATGTTGTAGGCTAATACCACGTTTTGGTTCGTTGTAGTGCGCTCCTGTAATTGGCTGCTGAGTCAGATGCATGCACATAGGCTATCTTTATACCAATAGTGACCTTTGATTTGTTACGATTTTTTTTGCAGATGAGCGATTTGCGAAAACTCACTGGTGAACAAATATCCTTGCCAGATCCAGAGTACCTCTATGAGTTGGAGTATGACGAATCAAAAGAGGCAGCGTTTCAGGAGACTCGTGCCGCCAGAAATCTCATCTATGCATACCATGGTAGTAAGGCTGAGAACTTCTACTCAATTTTGCATCATGGGCTACATGCTCATGTTAATAAGGTATGACTGCATGCTCATGTTAATAAGGTATGACTACATGCTCATGTTAATAAGGTATGACTACATGCTCATGTTAATAAGGTATGACTACATGCTCATGTTAATAAGGTATGACTGCATGCTCATGTTAATAAGGTATGACTACATGCTCATGTTAATAAGGCATGACTGCACGCTCATGTTAATAAGGTATGACTGCATGCTCATGTTAATGAGGTAATGAAAAATAACTATTAAAGGTTTTATGAAACCAAGTTTATGTGAGACAATTTGTTAACTCTATGTCATGCAAAAAAATCTTTTCTTGACATTCGCTAAATCTCAATCTACTGGAAGCATCAGTCAGTCACTTATAACTTGTTACAATATGCATGGCAGGCCACAACTTATGAAACAAGCATTGGTTGGGGTAGTTCAGCAGTGAAGTGGCAATGTGCCGATCAATACCTAAACTTTTTAATTGCGCTATCAAAAAAGCTCACTAACTGAAGAGTCAAATGTGTGATAATTCACATTTACATTGTCTGTAAGTCATTTTAAATAATATCATTTTTGATATTTTTATAGACGTAATTATTAAGGAATGCTTCTGGTGTATGAACGGAGTTTATTGGTCAAGGTCAAATCTCACGTGCTACCACATCATTTTTGTGCTGCTGTTGTTATCTAACCTCTGCTGTTTCTTGAGTACAGGTAATAATTGCAGTAGATAGTGATTGGCTGAAGGTTGACAGTGATTGGCTGAAGCATTTGGTGGTTTGGATCATTCTACAATATCACACTGGCCTATATCATCAAATTCTGTTGATAGTTTGGCTGTTTTCTAAGTTGCAGCCAAACATGTAGGCATATTTCAGCTTCTTGCAAGAAGACTAGTGCTTCAAATAGCCTGAAACTGAGAATTTATGTAAAAGACTTCCCTACACAACATCCTGCTCACTGGGTGTTTTACCTTTCAGGCGTCGCGTTGTTATTCTCAAGTAAAAAATTAATTTTGAGCAGCCTAGCAAGCAGTAGAGGGAAAGCGGCAACAGGTGTATAGCTTAGCAACATACATACAGCAAATGACAGATGTGTAGCAAGCAAAGGTGTATAGCAAGCATAAGGTTTATAGCAAGCAAAAGGTATATAGCAAGCCAAAGGTGTATAGCAAGTAAAAGATGTATAGCATGTAAAATGTGTATAGCGAGTAAAATGTGTAGAAAGTGACAGGTGTATAACAAGTAAAAGATGTATAACAAATGACAGGTCTATAGCAAGCAACCTTTCTTGGCACTTATATAATAGTTCTAAGCTATGGAGATTTCTAATGAATATATGATAAATCTGGCTCACATCGTGTATGTATCTCTGCTACTTCTCCTCTACAGGTACTAACACTTGTGAATTTGACAAGTAGGCGCATAGTGCATTTTTATGGTAGCTTAAACAAAGTGTTACCTTTATTAATTATATGCATCCAAATTTGTCACAAGTACACTGAGTTAATACAGCTAACAATCTGTTTGCTTCACTGACAACAGATGTAAAATTTGAGTCTTGTGTACCCTTTGACATAGAAAGACAACCAGTCAAAATATGTTGCTCTAGTTTCTACTGACTGGGAGGGACGTGAAGCCACCCCCAACCACATACATTATCTGTGACTAACACAAATGAAGTGGATCATCTTTGTAGTTATTTTGTGTGCATATTTTTACCCTAGACATCATTATATGGTGAGGGAACTTATCTAGCTCTGGAACCAACAGTTGCCATGGGATACAGCAAACCAAGTAGCACTGGCTGGCCTGAGTCAACCCTCGGAAAGTCTTTTAGCATCATAGCTCTGTGTGAGGTCATAGAGCACCCGAGTGTTATCCACAAGTCTTCACGGGAAGGTAACAAACCCTCCCTATTAAATCATGTCATCTCTATAGTCTGTGGTATCTCAGGTCTAAAAAAAAATACTTCATACAAAATACATTTGCTTCGTGTCTCAGACACTCAGTATTCAACAATATACAAATTTATAAACCTAGTAATTTTTGTGGAAATTGATTTGAAAACATCACCATGCTAGACGAGGTAGCCTGGCTGACCTCATGATTTCACTGTGTGGCTGACTATTTGTATTTTTACATCTCTATAATCTAATATCTATAGTCTAATATCTATAATCTAATATCTATAATCTAATATCTATAATCTAATATCTATAATCTAATATCTATAATCTAATATCTGTACTCTAATATCTATAATCTGTGTGTCATATTCACAAAACGTGGTCTGCGAATGTAAGGCTGCGCACAGGATCTGATGGCGTTGAAAATAGAAATAGAAGAAATATTCTGACAGCGCCATTGGTCATTTGAGTTGGTAACATGAAGGATTTGGTCAGAGTAGCAGGTTATAGGATTTAGTGAAGAATTATCCTAGTCTGCCTTGATTATAATGAGGTATGATCTCAGGAAAGAACAGGCGTGGATATAGCATGCAGTAGTTGTCTTCATGCTAATCAATGATTTGTTGTAATCTATTTATTACCTTATATTAGATTACTGTAAACATCTCAGGGATATTTTTTTGAAATATAATTTTTAAATTCTGGTACAATGTCAAATGAACAAAATGGTTTAGTGTATAAACACTAGATTCACAAACAATGCTAAATAAGTTCTGAGAACTTCATATAGAAATTGGAGGAACAAAGCGGTTTCATGACTCCTGTTATGTATGTTTATTTGGTTACTATGTCATATAGGAATGATAATAACACTACTAGTGATTGCATTTCCTTTACTATTAAATCCTTCAAATTCTTGATTTCGTCTGGAATAATTTCAGGCAGCAGAAGTACAGGGAGGAGAGCGCCGAACAGCTACGGCGGTGATGTACCTGACAAATACCTCATAGTTACTAATAATGACATGGTTAGACTCAAGTACCTGCTTGTCTACTCTGGCCAAAGGTCGACAGGCATCAGGTATGTTTATTGTCTACTAGCATCACTCTTTGATTACTCAACTTTTCTGATACGTTAAATGCAAAACTGTTTCATTTGCCTTTTTCTTTATGATTTCAAAATATCAGCGGTCAGTGGATTTTTCTGTTAATATCTTCTCTGAATTACAAATGTTGGGAAAAAGAACTGTTTGTAAACAGAATGGTTTTTCTGTTTATTTCTGATAAAAACATGCACAGGATTTACATTACTAGTGACATTGCTAGTGATATTGCTGGTGGCGTGATTAGTGACATTGCTAGTGACATTGCTAGTTACATTGCTAGTGACATGGCTTGTGACATGGCTAGTGACTTGGCTAGTGACATGGTTAGTGACATTGCCAGTGACGTTGCCAGGGATATTGCTAGTGACATGGCTAGTGACATTGCCAGTGACGTTGTCAGGGATATTGCTAGTGACCTTGCTAGTGACATGGCTAGTGACATTGCTACTGACATTGCTAGTGATATTGCTAGTGACATTGCTAGTGAAATTTCTAGTATAGGTTTTAACAAAGACGCGCTGTTACATATTGGTGCTGTATTGAGATGAAGCTACTTTTTAGAATCAACTGACTTACACCAAAAACTGCTAGCTGTAAGGATGGTAGTTGATAGAGTACCTGACACTGAATAGTTGTAAGGATGGTAGTTGATAGAGTACCTGACACTGAGTAGTTGTAAGGATGGTAGTTGATAGAGTACCTGACACTGAGTAGCTGTATGGATGGTAGTTGATAGAGTACCTGACACTGAGTAGTTGTAAGGATGGTAGTTGATAGAATACCTGACACTGAATAGTCGTAAGGATGGTAGTTGATAGAGTACCTGACACTGAATAGTTGTAAGGATGGTAGTTGATAGAGTACCTGACACTGAGTAGTTGTAAGGATGGTAGTTGATAGAGTACCTGACACTGAATAGTTGTAAGGATGGTAGTTGATAGAGTACCTGACACTGAGTAGCTGTATGGATGGTAGTTGATAGAGTACCTGACACTGAATAGTTGTAAGGATGGTAGTTGATAGAGTACCTGACACTGAGTAGTTGTAAGGATGGTAGTTGATAGAGTACCTGACACTGAGTAGCTGTATGGATGGTAGTTGATAGAGTACTTGACACTAAGTAGTTGTAAGGATGGTAGTTGATAGAGTACCTGACACTGAATAGTTGTAAGGATGGTAGTTGATAGAGTACTTGACACTGAATAGTTATAAGGATGGTAGTTGATAGAGTACCTGACACTGAGTAGCTGTATGGATGGTAGTTGATAGAGTACCTGACACTGAGTAGTTGTAAGGATGGTAGTTGATAGAGTACCTGACACTGAGTAGCTGTATGGATGGTAGTTGATAGAGTACCTGACACTGAGTAGTTGTAAGGATGGTAGTTGATAGAGTACCTGACACTGAGTAGTTGTAAGGATGGTAGTTGATAGAGTACCTGACACGGAGTAGCTGTATAGATGGTGGTTGATATAGTGTCGGATATTCATCCCAATTTTTAACAAAAGGCTTGCCTTGAGCAAACTTACATGCCTCCATCGATCGATTCCTTCATTACAAGACCTTAGCTATACGACCTTCATACTGAAAAGCCTTGACACGATATCAATAGAATTGCTCTATCATATGATTGGTCAATGATTAGTTTTTTTTTCATACTTCTATTAGTCTCTGTATTAGAACTGCTGATAGACGCAACTACTCACTATTAGCTAGTTACACTGACCCTCAAATCAACCTTCTTTAACACCCTCGTAGCACTGCAATAAAATGGATCAACAAAGAATGCATCATCTATTCATATCCACCCTTTCAAGTCTCTGAAGATTGCATATTTGGATCCATTCTTCCTGTATTGCTCTAGTAGTTACAAAATCGAACTGAGTTGATGTATTGATCTTGTTTTTGCAATGTGTGATTGACAGGTGTAGAAAGGAGCCCTCCCAGTGCTTGCTGTGGATACAAAGACATAGCCAGGCGTTACTCCTGCTTTTCTATGCATCCATATTATTCTGCATCGCTCTTGTTGGATCATCTAAGTTTTGGGCTCGTCTGCAGCAGTTATATGTGCAAACATTTGATAACCATGGGTGGGCTGATCCACTCTGATGTAGGCCTTACACAAGAACAGTTAGTGAATGATTTTATTCTGTTGATCAATTATTATGTTAATCGTTTATTCTGTTAGTCATTCATTCTGTTAGTCATTCATTCTGTTAATCATTCATTCTGATGTCTATTTTACTATTATTAATATTGCGCTCTGCTTGTATTTCTGACACTTACAAGTTTAACCATCTATTATTTTACTGTTATATTATAAATTATTAATAATATGCTAAATGCCATCAATTGAATAGTGGGTGTGCACAACTTCCTGTTAGACTATCTGTCACAGTTCTCAGTCTTTCTTCCAAATCATATATTTTTGTACGAACAGCAAACAAATAAATAAAATATACATATTAAACAAAGCATAATTGTCAGTCAAAAGGTCTACTTCAGCAGTAATATCAAGGGACTTACGATAGGAGTTTGTGGCTCAATATGAAAAATTCATCAGGAATTTGACAATGTTGCGCATGACATATATATTTAGTGTCATGATATTTCCAAGTTAGTCTAGCGAAGAGTGTCACTGGGATATTTGCCCTCTTTCTCCTTTCCATCTTATTGTCAGCTCGACATTGCAGTCAAGGTCCCTCAACGCAGCTTTGGCCTCATCCTTGCAGTCCGGCACTGTCATAGCCCTGTTTATGAGCTCTTCAGCGCCCAGTCCCAGTATTGCCTCATTGTTTTCTCTTGTTCGTGAGACCAGGTTACGGATTGCCATACAAGCTTGTTTCTAAAATACAACATCTTTGTTAAAACAACCAGTTTCACAACTGATACCCTTTCCAGATATGGTTATTAAATGATTATTGACAGCTGAGCAGGTCATAGCTATTAGCAGCACCCCATTTTTTATGAAGAACCATATGTAAAGATGCAGCAAACAAGCATCACATAAAAAGTTGCACAAATTAGCATCTGAAATATCAATTAGTTGAATTACTGGCAGACAGATCTTCTCGTCATACCACCTATCTGAGGGACAAGGTGGAATAAGAACGCCTTATTGCTCCAGAGAGAGTTTTTAAACTGCCTACAGCGAGATTTTAAATGATAATGTATATCAGTAGAGTAGAGATGAGAGATGAGAGATGATAATATATATCAGTGGTGTAGAGATGAGAAATGATAATATATATCAGTAGGGTAGAGATGAGAAATGATAATATATATCAGTGGAGTAGAGATGAGAAATGATAATGTATATCAGTGGAGTAGAGATGAGAAATGATAATATATATCAGTGGAGTAGAGATGAGAAATGATAATATATATCAGTGGAGTAGAGATGAGAAATGATAATATATATATATATATATCAGTGGAGTAGAGATGAGAAATGATAATATATATATATATATATATATGTTAACTAAAAGCAAGTGCAAAAGCATATAAAAAGAGAACTCTACACTAAAACCTAAAAGATTATTAGTGGAGTATGAAATATTTGAAAAATTATTGCGAAAAAAGTAAACTTTTAGTATTTGCGTTACAAATCTGTTTCGTGCGAAGCACTCCTCAGACGCAATTGTACTAAAAAAAAAAAAAAAAAAAAAAAAAATTTTTTTTTTTTTTTTTTTTTTTTTTTTTTAGTACAATTGCGTCTGAGGAGTGCTTCGCACGAAACAGATTTGTAACGCAAATACTAAAAGTTTACTTTTTTCGCAATAATTTTTCAAATATATATATATATATATATATATATATATATATATATATATCAGTGGAGTAGAGATGAGTAATGATAATATATATCAGTGGAGTAGAGATGAGAAATGATAATATATATCAGTGGAGTAGATATGAGAAATGATAATATATATATATATATATATATATATATATCAGTGGAGTAGAGATGAGTAATGATAATATATATCAGTGGAGTAGAGATGAGAAATGATAATATATATCAGTGGAGTAGAGATAAGAAATGATAATATATATCAGTGGAGTAGAGATGAGAAATGATGATGTATATCAGTGGAGTAGAGATGAGAAATGATAATATATATCAGTGGAGTAGAGATGAGTAATGATAATATATATCAGTAGAGTAGAGATGAGAAATGATAATATATATCAGTGGAGTAGAGATGAGAAATGATAATATATATCAGTGGAGTAGAGATGAGAAATGATAATATATATCAGTGGAGTAGAGATGAGAAATGATAATATATATATATATATATCAGTGGAGTAGAGATGAGTAATGATAATATATATCAGTGGAGTAGAGATGAGAAATGATAATATATATCAGTGGAGTAGAGATAAGAAATGATAATATATATCAGTGGAGTAGAGATGAGAAATGATAATATATATCAGTGGAGTAGAGATGAGAAATGATAATATATATCAGTGGAGTAGAGATGAGAAATGATAATGTATATCAGTGGAGTAGAGATGAGAAATGATAATGTATATCAGTGGAGTAGAGATGAGAAATGATGATGTATATCAGTGGAGTAGAGATGAGAAATGATAATATATATCAGTAGAGTAGAGATGAGAAATGATAATATATATCAGTGGAGTAGAGATGAGAAATGATAATATATATCAGTGGAGTAGAGATGAGAAATGATAATATATATCAGTGGAGTAGAGATGAGAAATGATAATATATATCAGTGGAGTAGAGATGAGAAATGATAATATATATAAGTGGAGTAGAGATGAGAAATGATAATATATATCAGTGGAGTAGAGATAAGAAATGATAATATATATCAGTAGAGTAGAGATAAGAAATGATAATATATATCAGTGGAGTAGAGATGAGAAATGATAATATATATCAGTGGAGTAGAAATGAGAAATGATAATACATATCAGTGGAGCAGAGATAAGAAATGATAATATATATCAGTGGAGTAGAGATGAGAAATGATAATATATATCAGTGGAGTACAGATGAGAAATGATAATATATATCAGTGGAGTACAGATGAGAGATGATAATGTATATCAGTGGAGTAGAAATGAGAAATGATAATATATATCAGTGGAGTAGAGATGAGAAATGATAATATATATCAGTGGAGTAGAGATAAGAAATGATAATATATATCAGTGGAGTAGAGATGAGAGATGATAATGTATATCAGTGGAGTAGAGATGAGAAATGATAATATATATCAGTGGAGCAGAGATAAGAAATGATAATATATATCAGTGGAGCAGAGATAAGAAATGATAATATATATCAGTGGAGCAGAGATAAGAAATGATAATATATATCAGTGGAGTAGATATGAGAAATGATAATATATATCAGTGGAGTAGATATGAGAAATGATAATATATATCAGTGGAGTAGAAATGAGAAATGATAATATATATCAATGGAGTAGAGATGAGAAATGATAATGTATATCAGTGGAGTAGAGATGAGAAATGAAAAGGAACTACAGATGTTCAAAGTTGGCTATGATGATAAATGGTAACAACGCGTCGGCGACTCAGTCTATGATAAGGGTTACTAGTTGACTAACACTACTAACTCTCGACTGAGCAAATGCTTATCAGTCATAAAAGCATTCTATAAAAAACAACAGATAACAAAACGCCACTGTTGTTGGTGCAAATGTTTGTCACAAACCAGTAGATTGCTTTAAACAAATATGAAGTTGTCTGTCCACATTTGATATGTTTGTAGGTACCACCAATGTAAATCTCAAGCTTTCTACTTGAACATCATTCTAACAAAGCAATTAATGCATAAAGTACATTTAAATAACTGTTAAAATTAATAATCAAATAGCCATAGTTTGATTTTGCAGTTGGTTGGAAAGAGAGAAAGTAGCTTGCAACTGTCACACAATGGACAATGGAAGTTACCTGCACTTGAGTAGAGTTTGGGTGCAACTTCATACATTGGATAACGGCTGTGTGTCCATGACACTCCATGATACGCTTCACATTTTCAGGGTTCCTGAGGGAAATGGTAGCGAGACAGGCGCAGGAATTGGCGCACAGCGCCTCGGAGGTTTGATGGTGATCGATAGCGGAGACTATGATTGCCGGAGCATCAGATTTTGTTATAGCTACCTTCACATTGTCATTTCCAGCTATAGCCTTAAACACTCCTATGATGTTTGTCACTATCACCTGTAAAGAAATAATATTGCAGTTAATTATGTGAGAGGCAAGATGGGAATCACTTCACAACACTGAAATCTCACCAACAGATCTATACTCAATATCATGGCACAAGGGTATCCAAGAATTGCTCTCTCTCCTTTGAAATCTCTCTCTCTCTCTTCTCTTGCCGTCAGTTGATGCAACTAAAACTGTATGTTTGTGGCTTACGTATTATAACAGATCTACAATCACCTCAGTTACAAGCATTTCCCATGAGTTGGTATTAATCTGCCTCCATTTTAAATTCTTCTTAGTTACATCTATACAGCGGAGTCTAGGCTTTCCTCGATTTCGTTTACTATCAGATTGCTGCGAGTATAACTGTGGATCTGATGTTGTTCCATTCTATGTACGTGGCCTGAGATTTATACCATCACAGGTCTGAGATTTACGTGGCCTGTGTACATGGCCCCACCATCTCAGACATTTTTTCAATAAGGATGTCAGCCATCGACGATAGGCCTGCCCATTGTAAGACTTCTAAGTTTGTGGTCTTGGCCAGCCACTTGATGTCCCACATAGTTCTTTGCTTCTAATATGTGTGTAGCGTGATTAGAATGTTTTCTTACTCCTAAATGCAAGAGATAATCTAGCGATAGACGAGATGGTAGTCAAGCTGAACTCTGTCCAGGTAGAACGGATCCATCCCAGCCTTGATGTAATCTACTAGCTAACTTGCTTACCAGGTAGAACAGCTTTTTTGGAGTCAATTGGGACATTTTGTGATAAATATGGGAGTAGCGAGAGTAAATACAGGAAGTACCTACTTTATGTTTAATGTTGCGAGTAAGCAGATCAAGCATCAAGGTCAGCCCTCCCAGGTCAACAATCTTCTGACAAAACTCGTTTCTCACAGCGAGCCTACCTAGTGTTGCAAATATGTCAGCCAGGACTGCATCTGATTTGTGACCTGCAGACATAGCAAGCCTACCAAAGGTTACAATATGTCAGCCAGGACTACATCTGATTCGTGACCTACAGACACAGCAACCCTAGCTAGGATAAAAAATATGTCTACCATTTCGTTGATAAAAGGAGATGTATACATAACAAGGACCCACCTTGTCTACCCATGTATATTACTAGTATGGGTTCTGTCAACAGAAGCTAATACTATAATAGAAATTTGACACTAAATATACAACAGATCAAGCTGTTTATTGACTTGACAAATAATAAATTATTAGATATCAATTGATAATGGTACACGACAAAATACTCTGCAAATACATAGTTGCAGAGAACTTGAGTACACTGAAGCGTGTAACAACAAAAGATTTTTAGAAACAGACCAAGTTACCACTATTTGAAGAAGCTTTCTTCGACTACTAATGTAGTCTAAATCTGATTTCGCACAGTGAAGCTATGAATAATGTAAAGCGTATCAGGACAGAGAGAAGAAACCAGAAAAAATAACTAAAGATAAAATTAAAGCTGACGGCTGCAATCTAATGAACTCTTATAGTATAATAGTTAACAGTAATGAACATTTGCAAGGAGTTTTTCCTTCATGTACTGACATCTAAAATTACATTTAAAAATTACATGGTGGACTGTTTCACTAAAAAATAGATACCAAATGTTTTAAGGCTTATAGCTATACCATGAAGCATAACATAGCAAATTAATGAAAAGCAACAGTAAATAGAGGTAAAATTATTTTATGCTAGTTGTCACAATGTTCTGGAGAGCAAGAAAGCAAAGGGAGAACTCATCTTACTTAGTGCGACATCAAGGAGCAGCTCGAGGGCTCCCGCCTCAGTCACTATCATCTTAGCATGATCATGAGCTTTTCCAAATGGCACCCGCGGGTCATCATCAAGTGTGAGAGTTCGAAACGTTTGACATACCTCCCGCACTATCGCCTCATCAGTTTTGTGTGTCCGAAGAACCCCGGCTAATAGAGGTACCACACCTTTGGCTAAACGGAGTGAAAAAATTAAGACTTAAATTGAATTGAGACAAATTGAATTGAGAAACAATGTCCTGTGATAAAACACAAAAGCTGTAAAGCAATTCCAAAATTGATCGATGAACCAAAATAGTTGTAGTTTGTGATCTGAAGGATTCTGAGCATAAACCAAAATAATAACTGAGCCTAAGGATTTGAAATTGAAGATGTTTGCAAAGTCTAGAGATTTAAAGAAGTCTTCATCAACAGATTACAATATGAGCCCAAAAGGGACCTCAACTTGGATTTCTGACAGCAGTAAAGTTGTTAGTACTTTAGTACTGGTACGCTTGGCAGTCCCGCGCATCGTGAGATATTGTCATTAGTCATCACTATATGCATAATAACCGCTTTGAAGTAGCAGGGCTGAGTGGTGTAGTGGTAAGTGCGCATGTTTGTTAAATGAAGAACTCAAGTTCAAATCCTGTGTGAGGAAAATTTTTCCTACTGTAGTTAGCTTTACACAGACGAACAGCAGACATTGGGTACCACTGAATCCACTCAAACTTTAACTTGGCTTGTATATGGTTAAACCACATACAAGCTTAAAGATTGGGGGATTGTTACTCGATGCTTGGTGTTCATCCACCATCATCTGTTTCAATATTTGTTAGTCCATAGTTTTAAAATCTTGGAATTTTCATCTCAAATTCTGCTGGATTTGAACTCACGGCAGATTACAACTATTAGTTTGTAAACCTATTGTCTATCCACAGGTCCACGAAGGATTGTGTGATTCCTAGGTTTTACTATATACTTTATACACCCTTTTCCCAATTTTACATGCTAAATGACATAATATCTGAAACTATGAACTCTATGAAACACGATAGTTTCATTAATTTACACTCTATGAACTCCATTAACTCTATGAAACATGATGCTTTTCGTGAACTTCTATTTCCGGTTTTTCGTAAAGTTCAATTTCTAAATTGGTAAAGGCCAATACTTTTCACGCGGACATTTGTATTATCTTGAGTAGGAATAGCCTCTACATTCTCTCTTCGTTAGGTCAGAAAAAGACAGTCCGATATCTCGTTTTTATGTTTGTACCAGTATCGAGAGGTACCAGTATCGTCGCATTCAAAGTTTTGATGGTTAGCTTCTGCTGGAACAGTAACCTTTTTTATACTTTAATTTATACACGCTAATTATTTCCCATTTAAATACTTTTATAGTTGTTTTATTTTGTTTCTTAATTTATTTGACCTGCACAAAACATTTTCCTCATAATATGAAGTTTGAAAGTTACAGTTTTTTGACGAAGTTTAAAAACCTTTACAGTTGTTTTTATTTTCTCTTTTAATTTATTTCAACTACACAGAACACTTTTCTCGTGATATGAAGTTTGAAAGTTAGAATAGTAAATGTTGTTATAAGTTAAATACAAATAAATGTTAGGGACACCCGTCACTTCTAGTCAGCTGTAAACCACATTTGTTTCTCCTAGGCATGCATTGAGCCCATGATTGGCTAATCTAAGAAAGCCATGTGAAATATTCTATTTCTAATAAGACAAAACATTAGTTACCTACAGACAAATGTCTGTCTGTTTGTCTCATGCATGATACAGCTGAGACGAACAAGACGAACTCCGTAGAGACAAATGTCCTTATCGTCACTCCTACAGCTGTCTAAGAACGCTTCCATAGCTTCCTCTGTCACAAGATCTGGTTGGCCAGCAAGAAATGAGCAGAAAACTTCAAGAAGCAGCCGCCGAGACTCTATGGCTTCCAAAGGGAGTTTGCTGATGATATTGAATAAGGTTTCAAAGCCAGTAGAACGCTGCGCTGCAAGGACTCTGTGGGCTAAGCTTTTGTCACACTCACTTCGCAGCATCGTCACGAGCTTATAGAGAGCCTGTGTGTCCTGTATGTCTATAGTCTGCAGACTCTGCATGGCGCATACCACTGGGTACCAAGAGGTGGCACCCTCTGTTATTACTAAGTCAGTAACGATATTGTTCAGCTCGATACCCTGTAATTGTAATATCGCCTAGCCTGAGACACAGCACTCCATCACAGTTTAAAAGTAGTTCCTGCGATGTATGTTATAAATACAAAACCTACTTATAAGTTTATCACCATCATGCAATTCAGTCAGACCAGCATAAAGTTTATATAGCCAATAGTTTCTAGCATAGACTTACTATCGGCCAAAGTTAGAAGTTATTGGACATTATTACAACTCGTATAAGTTAAAGTAGCGGCAAGCCTGGCGATGCCTGGAATTTCTCTCATGTTCTATCAGATAGCCAGAGGGGGTGCTTAAGAGACTGGTTCTCAGCAACCAGATGGAGTTTTGATACCAAATAATTCTAATGACTAAGGAGAGGCGAAGAGCATGTGCATGTCAAATTTGGATGAAATCGGCCAAAAATGTGAAAATGTGGGGTAACGTACACATGCGCGCACACAGACACCCACGGGTATCCGGAGAACTGTCCAGATAAAATTGTCTCTTTTTAAACGATAAACTTAAAAAATATTTCTCATTTTCCTATCAATGCACAATAAAGATTTTAAATTAATTAGGATAATTCAAAACGAAAGTCTTTCTTTACCAATAGTCACTAATCTGTATCCAAACACACGCATCTTGACATATGTATGTGTTTAACAGACAGACTGAAGCTTTCAATTCTTAACATAAATAATCACAATGTACAATAAGTGTTATGAACCCGTGAAAAAATAGTCTATCAAAGTTACCTGTGCCTCAAATTGTTCTATGGCATCAGCTATCGCCTCAGCTGGCTCCAGCTCCAAGTCCTCTATGTTTTCCTTTACCACATCATCAAAGGTTTGTTGCACTATTCTCTTTCCAGGGAGACTCATGACTGGTTAGAACCTGTACTGACATGACAACAAACTTTCGTTAGAGTTTAGATATCGAATAAATAAATGATCAAGGTTTTATCTATGCATCCAAATTAAACTGCTTCGAATGATGAATTTCAAAGAGAAATTCCACTAAGTATTAAAGCCTGGTCAATCTCAGTATTAAGGGATCACACTACATATGAAAGTAGTGTGAGTGAGGCTGAACACACTACATATGAAAGTAGTGTAGAGTCAGGCTGATCACACTACATATGAAAGAAGTGTAAGTGAGGCTGATTCACACTACGTATGAAAGTAGTGTGAGTGATGCTGATCACACTACATATGAAAGAAGTGTGAGTGAGGCTGATCACACTACGTATGAAAGTAGTGTGAGTGAGGCTAATCACAATACATATGAAAGAAGTGTGAGTGAGGCTGATCACACTACGTATGAAAGTAGTGTGAGTGAGGCTAATCACAATACATATGAAAGAAGTGTGAGTGAGGCTGACTCACACTACATATGAAAGAAGTGTGAGTGAGGCTGATCACACTACGTATGAAAGTAATGTGAGTGAGGCTGATCACACTACATATGAAAGAAGTGTGAGTGAGGCTGATCACACTACGTATGAAAGAAGTGTGAGTGAGGCTGATCACACTACATATGAAAGAAGTGTGAGTGAGGCTGATCACACTACATATGAAAGAAGTGTGAGTGAGGCTGATCACACTACATATGAAAGAAGTGTGAGTGAGGCTGATGACAATATAAATAAATAAGTAAATAAATAAAAATAAATTAAAAAGGACATAAAACGGCTAACTATTTACTACTTCGCTGTAAATGGCTAACTATATCTACAATGAAGCACTTTGTGTTATTTGTAACAAAAGAAGTGATGTATTATTAAATTATTATTATTATTAATTATTCAGAATAGTATGTTTACACTTTAATTCATAATAACTTACTCAATTTGCTCATGTGGACTAATGATGTTATTCACGATAATGAGCAAATTATACACGATTATGTTATCACGATTATATATATACTAATCCTTGTAGATACATATACTACATTGTAGCTGTGCCACTCGGCGTTGCCCGGGTAATGAAACAATCTTTGAACAGAAAATTGATTTGTATTTAATTTATAACAACATTTGCCATTCTAACTTTCAAGCTACTGTACATATCATGAGAAAAGCGTTTTGTCTTATAAACAATGAGAAGTAGTGAGAGTTGCTCGCTATTAGCCTGCGTGCTATTAGCCAGTACGTTTAATAATGTGAACGAACAGCTTCTCGTGACATTATGGGATGACCCGCGTCGTACGCAAAGCCGTTAGGTATTTGCTCGCATATAATAACTTTATCAGTAAGCTAGCAATTCAGTTTTTGTAGTATAGTGGGTAGGGTGTCCGATTGGTGAACGGCAGAGTCCGAGATCAAATCTTCTTCAAAACGGAATCTTTATTCCAAGATTTTAAGATCTATAGCCGGAATGTGTACCAACATACAGACATACTTTGAGAAATATAGATACATACATAAAGATTTTGGTATCAAAAAAACAAACCAATTTTTGAGGTAAAACCACTCACGACACAAGCCCCATGCAGTGGTATCAAGAGGTCACTTTTTCGGCAAAACGCAGGCTTATGAACGGGAAACAAAGGCACTTCTGTTGGCCACCCATCTTAAACATTTTCCCTATCTAGTTGTCACGCTGCGTTGTTACTTTACCCAACATGGCAAATAATTATAACGCAATGTTGACACTGATTCTACATATACTGATAAAATCCGAGCCATATTTATAAATAAATAATTTATACTTATAATTTCAGCTTATAAACAGTGATTGCAAGTTACCTACGGCTCTTACTCATACGTAGAATGACGGTTGCGCCATAACAGAGAGCGGTAGCATATTTCCACCCATATAGTGACATACATCGCCCAATGAATCGATCAATCTAGGGTAGCTAAATGGGTAAGGCCTGGCGAACGGGAGGTTCCGCGATCAAATCTTCTGCGATACGGAATCCTCATTTTAATAGCTATAGCTGGACATACTGAATTACACACAGTGACATGGAGTTTGAGATTTATATATAGACTAGATGTATGCCCGGGTAATAAAAGTCTTTGCACAGAAAATTTAATTCTATTTAACATGCAACAACAGTTACCATTCTAACTTTCAAACTTCATATCATGATAAAAGTGTTTTGTGCAGTTTAAATAAATTAAGATAAAAAACTAACACAACTGTAAAGGTTTACAAACTTGGTCAAACAACTGTAACTTTCCAACTTCATAGCATGAGGAAAATGTTTTGTGCAGCTCAAACTAATTAAGAAACAAAATGAAACAACTATAAAAGTTTTTAAATGTAAATGTGAAATAATTAGCAATAGCTAAATTAAGTCTGTTTTGCTACAATTACAATAAAAGATGAATTGGTAACAATACAATGTGATACAATTAATAACAATTAGTGCATAGAAGTGTGTGTGTATAAAAAAGGTTAGTGTTCCAGCAGAAACTATCCATCAAAACCTTTAACAATACGATACTGGTACCTCTCGATACTGGTACAAATGTAAAAATGAGATATTGGACTGTCTTTGTCTGGTACTTTGTCTGACCGAACAGAGAGAGAATGTAGAGGATATTCCTACTCGAGATAATACAATGGTCTGCGTGAAAAGTATTAGCGTTTATCAATTTAGCAATTGAATCTTACGAAAAACCGGAAATAGAAGTGTAACGGCACATTTAAAAACTACAATTGAAAAAAATAGGTAACGGTAGCAAAATATTAGTTTGTAAACATTTCAAAAAATAACAAATGCAAAAGGTAATATTAGTTAATAACATAATCGAAATGCACATTTAGCGTGTGCGTACGGTATACGAGATATGATAAGACCAATAAAATGATAAGGATTGTATAGTTCAGTGGTTAAATGCGCGGTTTGAAATTGTAGTTGCAATCTCCGTGAGTTCAAATCCAGTACGAGGTGAGCTTTTCGTTCTAAGATTTTAAAAGCTATAGCTTGACATATTTAAGTCCAGAACCACAGAAAAACAGACGTAAACTTTGAGATTTATATATACCCAACAGGATGAAATTATTCGCGGAGTTAAATTTCTTGAAAAGACAATGTGAAAATGCTTGAAAAGACAATTTTCGCGAATAAATTATTCCATGAAAGCAGCTATCAATAGAGTGAAACCTTCACATGCGTATATCACGTGTTGAGGCTTCTATTTAGCTAAGAATTTTATGTTGATCATGCTAAGCTATAAATTTTTGGCCGCATCCAGAGGTTTGCATGAATGTTCATCGATTTGGAGGCCTTTGGTGAACCAACAACTTGTGGTAATTTATGAGTTTTTCCAACGTAAAGAACTGCAGGAAATTTTTTCTCGATGATGCAGTGCCGAATTCCAAATAACTTGTGACAACCTTGAAAACTTCTGTAAAAAAGTGTGATGCATTGACAATGGGCTCAACTCAAAGCCCCGGCAAAGATTGGAAAAGTGTTTGGAACTCAACTACGTTTACTAACTCTGCTTAGCTGCCACTTTTTAATTTGAGGTAGTAGTTATTCTCCATTATGTTAAAAATAAAACTAATTATTCGCGGTTTTTAATAACTTGCGGATTTGACTGTACCCGAAATCGTGAATTATTAATTAAATCCCTAGAATATTTTCATCCTGTAGGGGTATATTAGCTGGATGCTTCGCGTTGCCCGGGGATTACAAATCAGCCTATAAACAATGAGAAGTAATGTAGTTGCCTGCCACTTGCTATTAGCCTGGCATATTGTCAATGGATAATTTTAGTAAGCTTACTAATAAGAGCTAACTACTTGGTTTCACGATTGAGCATGCATAAAATTACACTGCAGTCCTCCATGACGCTGTGCCATCAAGTTGCATCGTAATGGAGAGTGGTGGTGTATTTGCACTTATATAGCCACATCCATCGCCTAAAAAATCTATCAAGCTCGTGTGGCTTTAATGGTAAGGTGTTGGACTGATGAATGGGAGGGTCCAACATTAAATCTTCTGTGATGCAGATTTTTTATTCCAAGATTTTAATAGCTAGAGCTGAACATACACAGAGACAGATACACGAATACACAGAAAAACTTTGAGAAATATATATATAGATAGATCTCAGTTAAATACATTATATAAAGCAAGATAGTAAATGTACAATTAAATTCCAAAACAAAATATGACTGATGGTATTTTGCGTAGCTAACATGCCAAACTTCAGCAACGAATAATAACGGCTTTGTCACAATTGCAGTCTAGTAACATTTAATTACATCAAAACCGCAAGAAATCATCACTACACAGCGAAACGTACTGTTATATTAACAAACCAATAGCACAGTTTGCTATGTTCAAACCAATAACACAGTATAGTATGTACATACCACATTGTGATATTGGTATATACATATCATAATCTATCACATTAGTTGGTTTGAACCTGGCATGATTAAGGCATCTCAAACTAACATGGCTTAATCACGACATAGTAGTTAATTCAACGCATTTATCAGCTTAGCGTTATTCGATATGGCCTTAGTACATATCGGATAAGGCTGAATTGATGAATGCGGTGAATTAAACTAGCATGTCGTGATTTGGCCATGCTCATACCTGCCAACTCTCACGCATTGAGCGTGAGACTCACGCAATCACCCCAAAGAAAAAATGAAAATGCGTGAGATTTTTGCCCCAATTTCTACAATTTTATATATACAATCATTGATACATCAATTGCCCCAAAAACAAAAAATTCACGCATTGCCCCACTCTTGGGTTGGCAGGCTAGTTTGAAATGCCTTAATCATGCTATGCTCAAACCAACTAATGCGGTAGATAGTTGTGGTAGACAAAACTGGTAGAAAAGCTATTGGTCGTCTTTAGACAATAAACACGAACGGCCTGCAATTCAATACAATACGCGTGTCAAGATAAATCATTAAGGCTCACAATTGAAGAAACTGCTAAAGATGAAAGTTATGGCGAACCCATATTTGTTTAAAACTAAACTATGTGGGTGAAGCGGAAACAGCTGTTTTTTGTCCAATCACGGTTGTTTGATTGAGCATTAGGTGTGTTTCCGGAGTAGTAGTGCACCGTCTTCGAGACACATGGAAACAACAAAAAAATGTGCTATATTGTAGGTCAATGACAGTATTGATCACCAATGATAATGTTTTGCATAATGTGCTCTCGTTGATCATGCGCACATATGTCAGTGGCGCCAATTTCACAAAGAATGTCTCACCTTGCACAGTATTTGTCAAAATGTTTTTGACAAGCCTGTTGCTTAATGGTGTTTCACTTATTAAGCAGTATTCACCAGTTGTTACCTAAATGGTTAAGTTTCTTTTTGTTGGAGTAGTTATGTAGTTCAGCAAGCATATACATAACAATTATTTGGGCAAAGGTGCGCTAATCTTTTTACGAGGTTGCCGTTATCATGAGCGGTTAGCGATAAATTATGTTATACATAACTAATCCAAATTCACATACAACATCGGGGGTAAATTTGCTTTTTCGTGTTATTTTATTTTGTCTATGTTCTGTTTGTGCACTTTTGCTTAGCTTGTGAGAACTGATTTGATTATTACTGGTTCAGGTACTAGTAAAGGTGTTAATTTATTGCAAGCAAGACTGATATTTACTGCTCAAAGATACTTCTTTATTCTTTAAGTCAAAAAATTAAAATACACCCCTAGTAAAAAAGCTAAGATGTTAATTATACCTTTTTGGCTTCTTATTTGTTGACTGTTAGTAATGGTACTATGAAGCCGTCAGCATGCTAAAAGCTTTATGCCTTTATATAAAGTCAGTTCTAGCTAAAAAGGTTACCCTAATAGTTGCTGGCAATTGACATGAGTGTTCATTATAATACATGTCATAATACAACAAAGTATCTATATAATGAAAGTCACTGTATTCAAATGATTTTCAAAACAAGAAACGCGATAGCATGCATAATATCCCAAGGACATGCTTAGTGTAAGGACTTGTAATAAAAAAAGTGGACGACAATTACGACACCGAGTTTCCACCATTGTCGTCGCAGAACAAAACCCTTAAAACGGAAATGATAGCCCTAAAAAGGGCTGAGGTGGTTGGTGAGACTACTGGCACTCAAAAATCGATTTTGACTGGTAGCCCGAGAGGGTCACTGTCGTCCCCGATAGGATCTACCGATGGGCGAATGGTCTTGGACCCCACTTCATGCTTGTAAAAGCGAATGAGCTGTCAATCAGTGTGTACCCGTAATTGTAGACGTCAGAATGCGCAAGAGTTGATGACGTCTTTTCTAAGCCTATAATCCGGCAGCTTTAAATTGCTAACTCAACGGATCTATATTACGTTCATCGCAATTCAGACAAATTTGAATAGTCATTTATAAGGCGCACGCTTAACACTTGTTCAATGTAGAGTGTATGTATGTGTGATACTAGCAATTTTTTTATGTTAACCATTTATTACCATATTGTTCTAAGATTTGCATGTTACTATACAAACACAAAAACAATTATTAATACTCGTATTGCGTGATTAGTTAGTGACAAAGGTTATCGTTTTTGTATTCGAAATATGTTATTGTGGAATTGGTTGACCTGATTACTGTGCAGCCAATCAATTTGTAGATTTTTCTTGGGATTGCTATATAACCTGCCGGTTTGATCATTGTTGGTGTGTTACTGCTTGGTACTGAGAGATATAACACCAATAAAGATACTGCGTTCTTTACAAACAAGCTCTGCTTGAGTTGAAAAGCACATAGGTATAACATTCTTGTCACTGTTTCTGACTTTAGCATTGTGATATTAGCCAGCGTATCATAGCTGCATTCACTATAAGTGCTACTGACCGAACATCAAGAATTATTGCGCTTGGCTTGCTAGGGTGTAATAGTTGAGAAAAGTCACCATCGAGTCTGTTTATCGGCTCACCATCGAGTCTGTTTATCGGCTCACCATCGAGTCTGTTTATCGGCTCACCATCGAGTCTGTTTATCGGCTCACCATCGAGTCTGTTTATCGGCTCACCATCGAGTCTGTTTATCGGCTCACCATCGAGTCTGTTTATCGGCTCACCATCGAGTCTGTTTATCGGCTCACCATCGAGTCTGTTTATCGACTCACCATCGAGTCTGTTTATCGGCTCACCATCGAGTCTGTTTATCGGCTCACCATCGAGTCTGTTTATCGGCTCACCATCGAGTCTGTTTATCGGCTCACCATCGAGTCTGTTTATCGGCTCACCATCGAGTCTGTTTATCGGCTCACCATCGAGTCTGTTTATCGGCTCACCATCGAGTCTGTTTATCGGCTCACCCGCGAGTCTGTTTATCGGCTCACCCACAAGTCTGTTTATTGACTCATCAAGTTGTGTGAACTCGCTCTTGAGTTGGGAGTTGTCTATCCTTGTCGAGTAAAATTTACTTCAGACTCTCATCTCAAAAAGCATTATTCTTAATCGATGAAACAGCATTTCTAATTTGCATGCTGGGTTATCATAACCAGTCTTTCAATCAGCCTTGGTTCCATCTCACTTTGGAACTAACTTAATCATTAAAATCAGACATCAATGTTAATAGCAATTGACTACTGTGATTTAGTCTCAAAAGGTAAGGAACCAGCATTATCAAACATTACCTGCGGCTATTTTACCTACCAGCTATTTCTTCCTTCTTAGTCCAGCTGAAGTAGTGGTGTCATTCGCAACAGCTCAGCACATTGATAGTGCACCAGAAGCATCGACACTGCTTGCATCTGGTGATGCAAGCAGTGTCGATTATAATAAAGTGTGAACGAACTTGTCTATTTCTGATGGGTGTTGGTTGTTTTCGTAGCATGCTTCTTTCTGTCCAATTTAGTACTTTCACAGTCAGACCCGTGCTTATGATTGCATTAACTTGTGAATGTTCAAGCATTCTCTGGCAAATAATTGACATTGCACACCAAGTAGTTAGCAAGATAAAAGGCTGAAAGTTTATCGAAGCATTGTAATTGTGAGAGCAACTAGGCTAGCCAAAATAAACAATCTGTTGAAGTACATGTGATACAGTGTATGTAATATATAATAATATATAATCTGAGATAGTTGGTACTTCACCTAGCTTTGCTTACACTTCATATTTCTTAAATTTCGATCATGTCTCTAAGACACAGTAACATTTATTTTTTACATGATTTTATATAATATGTTAGCTGTAATACCTGCGGTAAGCTATGTTTTTATAAAGGAGTTCCAATGTATTTACATTAGACCATTTACTCTTATATATAATATAATACCTTCAACATATTAACCATATCACTGAATAAACTTATTTCATTTCTAGATGTTTGACAATACATATTTTCTAAAAAGTTTATCATTATTTTATTTAACTTAAGTTAATACTAAAAATTCTCCTGTCATACAGCCCACGACCAAAGAGATAATGAAAAAAGAAAGGGTACTGCCGGTTGAGAAATCATTATTAGCAGTCAAATGGCACTGCAGTGCAATAGGAGAACTGCAATGGTAGCTGTGGTGCACTGGGTGTTATTATGTACAACAAACAGCAATAATTAAAGGAAAAGAATATGTTTATATCTCTCCCCTGCAATAGGAGAAATGCAATATTAGAAGTAAAATGGCAAGCTGCTGTGTAGTATACACAGGCGGGGGGCTGTATATTGTCGGTTATAGCAACCAATATCAAGAATATGCGATAATTATCTAGATTTCTGTATTTATATCTAAAAAAAAATTATGCCGAATTTAAAAATCTAAACAGATTTTAGCTGGTATTTAGATTTTAACATATTGCACACCATCAGTCACTATATATTTCAATCTTGTAAATTCGAATGATTATTCTTACAAGTAAATATTATAATAATCTTATAAGAATCGTTAGAAAAATATCATCGTCGTTTCCTTTACTTTCGCTGCTTTGGACATCAGTTGGAATACCAAAGTACTCATTATAAGTGTCCAAAATTTTAGAGTCTGTTAGAATTGGCAGAAAAGAAACAAGTACTTTTCAGTACTTCTACATTAATCACAGAAACTTTCGGCAATTGGACAATGCTATAGACTGGTGAAATGTGCACGTTTTTTTGCGCTCGATTTAATGGTTCTACTCTCTGTCGCACGGCCTTATCGGCGTTTCATTGGCCGGTCTTAATTTTGATTAAAAAAGGTTTGTCAAGTTTTAATAGCGATTTTAGGCCAAATTAATCTGCCTATTTATGTATGTATAATCCGATCAGATGGGTTAGTTTTAGGATATTGCGTCAACTTTTCAAAGACTTGGTAACATATTTAAATAGGTTTATATGTGTTTTGTATCATTATTATACTTAAATGACTACACAAAAATGATTAAATTTTTTGATGGGATTTTGGTACAAGGGTTTGGTAACAGCCGTTGATGGATAATCTTTCGGGAGTTGTGAGTTCGGTAGTTGTTTTTCGAGAATTTATCATGAAGCTCCCAATCAATCGCTTTGCTCGTGTTTGGTCGGGGGATAATTTAAAATTTATTGCTCATTTTGTGGCTAAAGTAAAGTTTTGGCTTTGTAAAAGTTTTATTCATATGATTGTGATTGAAAAAGTTTTTGAATAGGCCTGCCCCATTTTTTATAGCCTAACATCATGCTGCCTGTCGATCCGTCACCGTCAAAGGAGAAACAGGTCAAAACGCAGAGAGTGATAGATTGGATGACTCAGTCTACGTCCATCACACGACCTTCTGTACGACCTCCTTTAAAAAGAAAGATTAGGCAAGATGAAAACAGACATGACAAAGCCTCTTTCCGAATTGCCAAAAAGCTGAAGCCAAGCAGCGCATCTAAGCCGATGTCTCCACGGAAATTTTATCTTCCTAATGATCAAGAAGCAGCGTCTAACACGGTTTGTTTGTTTTATTTCATTGTTATCCTCTGAAAACAACATGCGCAACAGCACGGCTAGGGAAGGTGCAAGCTCATGTAAGGAGTTGGCAACTCAAGGCGGCATGGACACTATGTCAGTGACTCCAGCAAATACCTTTAGAGACGCCTTATATAGTACTTGACGTTCAACTTTATATTGATACAGTAATCCGTCACTTTCCGCGATTAATGGGGACCAGCATCTTCTGCGATAGGTGAAAATTCGTGAAATAGAATATATAAATATGTGTATAGGTCAAATTCTAACACCAGAACGTTTAAACTGCTTTCTAAACATGTTTTGTTTATTTCCTATATAGCGAGTGAATTGAAGTTATCTTGACTGACTTTCAGTAAATATTTCAACTTCAGTCCAAGTATTTTAAGCCAAAGAATAAACTTACATAATACAGGCGGAGTTCAGGCTTCATCTGACCTGAATATTCGTACTTGTGATTAATTGGGTTCGTTGTGAGAAAAAAGTTTCGAGATTATAAATGTATTTTCTGTTTGTAAATTTATGTGTTTTAAATTTTTAATGTTTTTTAATTTAAATTTTATTTTTTAATAAACATTTTTTAACCAAGATGCACTGAAACCACGAAAGGTGAGCAGTGAAGTAGTGAAGGCTAACTGTACTTCTTTTTCAAACTCAACTTAGCTCTGTACATCCACAACGCTTGATTTATTTGTCCAGACCTGCCGATTCACTGCAATCGTGCGATGGCTTTCATAACAAACTTCTTTTAGGTATATCCACTCCCGTCAACACCTGAGTCTAAGAAAACTGCTACATCAGGCTCACTCTGTTTTTCTCCTGACAAACTAGATGGAATATTTGTGCGGGGAAGCGGTTCATCTTTGCCAGCCCAAATCCTCACATCAGATTCAGACTCGGTAGCCTCTACTCCCCATAAACAGAAAGGTCATAGGCTTCCATGCGGCCTTGATTCTCCAGGTCAGTCGCGCCAAGGTTAGTCTGGCTTACTGTTTTACCTAAATTCTAGTGTCAGCGCTAAGGACCACTCAGTTTCTCACATAATTCTATACTAGGTGAACGCCCAGCTATGCTCGAGTAATAAAAATGTTTGTGCACAGAATAATTATTTTTTATCAACAAACGCAACATATACTATTCCAACATAAAGGTGCTTGTTTATGTTTGTGTATGCTATAAGTTTATTTAAGTTTATGCTACATGTACGTATATTTATAGCATTTTGGGAAAGTCATTTTGGGAAAGTTCCGCGCACTTGTTTTTCTTTTAGTAGTTCAAGCGTAGGTAGTTGAAGGATTCATATTTTAACCAATCGCAGTTGAGTATTAGTAGGTTAATAAGTATGTGCACAATTGGTATATAATATGGCAAGTAGACTGTGTGGCGTAGTGGATAACACGCCTGTTTGCAGAATCAAGGTTTACGAGTTCATTTCCACTGTGAAGTTAATCCATTCCGCAATTTGTTTAATGTGTCAAAACCATTTCATGTTGAAGCAAATATTTTGATATCAGAATTCCATGATCCAAAATGTATGACAACCCCCTAATAAATTCTGCAGGTAATTACAAATGCTTTTTATAGAGTTGCTAGGTGAATATCCGGCATTGCCCGGGTAACAAAAAATTTTTTGGACAGAAAATTTATTCTTTATTTAACATATACAACATTCACCATTCTAACTTTTAAACTTAATATCATGGAAAAGTGTTTTTGTGCAGTTCAAATGAATCAAGAGAAGAAAAAAAAACTGTAAAGGTTTTCAAACTCTTTCAAACAACTGTAACCTTTGAACAGACATACAAACCTTCGTATTCATATATAGATCTAAAAACTAAATAATTGAGTATTGATTACCTTAAAGTGTTTATTGTGACTGTACCTGAGAGAGGAGGAGGGAGTGAGAGAGTGCAGAGGTGCAGGCGATGTGTATGACTGATTAGACTGCCACTGTGGCATTCTTATGTTGGATCTTTATGAACCCATCATAGCAAGTGATCAGTAGAAAAGTGTCCAAAAAATCGTACTTATAAAATAACAATCAATTCCTTTGTTGTTGCTGATGCAGTGGTTGCCATGATTTTAGTGATGTTGTACCTGAGAAAATCGATCGTTATAATCAGCAGAACTACACTCTGATTCAAAGTCACTAAGGTCTAAATCGGACTTTTTGTCTTCAGATTCGTCCATAATATGATTTACAACCTGATGCGAAGCATTCAAAACGTTTTGATAAATGATGAGAATATTCTTCAGATACAGCATATGATGTAATAGTTTAATAAATGATGAGAATATTCTTCAGGTACAGCATATGATGTAATAGTTTAATAAATGATGAGAATATTCTTCAGGTACAGCATATGATGTAATAGTTTAATAAATGATGAGAATATTCTTCAGGTACAGCATATGATGTAATAGTTTAATAAATGATGAGAATATTCTTCAGGTACAGCATATGATGTAATAGTTTAATAAATGATGAGAATATTCTTCAGGTACAGCATATGATGTAATAGTTTAATAAATGATGAGAATATTCTTCAGGTACAGCATATGATGTAATAGTTTAATAAATGATGAGAATATTCTTCAGGTACAGCATATGATGTAATAGTTTAATAAATGATGAGAATATTCTTCAGGTACAGCATATGATGTAATAGTTTAATAAATGATGAGAATATTCTTCAGGTACAGCATATGATGTAATAGTTTAATAAATGATGAGAATATTCTTCAGGTACAGCATATGATGTAATAGTTTAATAAATGATGAGAATATTCTTCAGGTACAGCATATGATGTAATAGTTTAATAAATGATGAGAATATTCTTCAGATACAGCATATGATGTAATAGTTTAATAAATGATGAGAATATTCTTCAGGTACAGCATATGATGTAATAGTTTAATAAATGATGAGAATATTCTTCAGGTACAGCATATGATGTAATAGCAGCCAATGTTACAGAGTATCGAAGTCCGATCTGTAACGCCGAAGCTTTTCTGTTCTTAAAACTTTATACGCAACATGAAAATAAGTAATAACTGTGTCTGTCTAATATCATTTACTCGAAGTAGCTCCTTGTTTAACTCGGTCTGATACGTCAACGTATATGAAAAACAGTTTAGCAAAAACGATGAGGCTAACAGCATTAATTTCGCTCTGCTCGAAGGACAGTGCAAAATATAGGCGACATTAACATCGCTTTGCCCATAAAATGGCTAAGATTTCGACCAGCTAGTTGAAATACAGAGTGTCGCCCTCTATTTGAACGTCACCTTCAATAGACTGCCACTATAAGACAAGGGTTGAAAAATACAGCGCCATGGCGTTCAAATAGAGGTTTTATAGTATGTGAAGTTATTAACTTAAACTTGAAGTTAAACCTGGTTTATTTTTCATTATGCTAAAATTTTGTATGCGGAGGAGATCGTAGGTTGAGGTCTGACTGTGTTCTGTTTAGCGTGAAATGAAGGGGTTCCGAGATTGTTCACCACATATATTTGTAGACAGCTGGTGGCAATAAAATAGGTTCTCCGTGTTTCATTACAGAAACAGATGGCAGCTCAACGAAAAACGCAACAAAAGTTCCTGGGAACCTCTTCTCTAAGCTGGGCCACCGACTGAAAAGCAAATCAGAGTTGCAATTGTTCAGGGAAAACATAAGACGGGACACGCGAAAGCTTGCTTATGGTATAGCATTTCTCTATAGGCCTATTTATGCAGTTTAAATATTTGTAGTTACCTTGCTACTGGGCTACCCTGGAACTGTGCATGATTGGATAGTCATGAAATAGTCATGTATGTAGTGACATAGCCATATTATTACAGCTGTGACTGGGGTGCTGTCATGTCTCAAGCGCATTTTCTTGAAGTTGCTCAGATATAATGCAAAGATCCTAGATATAATATATGAGCTATAATTCGGTATTCCAGGGATGGCCAAATGATTTTGGCCCTGAACCACTGCAGCCAAATCTGACAAATTAAGGATCCACAATGAACTGAAGATGTGCATTTTTTTACCAAACAAAAGCATGCAATTATTTATGTATACAGTGTATTTGAAAAAAAGCGTCAAATACCATTTTAAAAACTTTATTTATAAACATTGTTTAACTAAAATTCAGTGAATGAATGTGCTGTAATAAATATGTCTGATATCAGTGAGAAAAAATGATGAGTGGGCTTGGACTTCGCAATACTAAATACTATCAAAACGCGGTTTCCTGCTACTTACAACAACTCTTACAAGCTCATGATGTTGAGTATTTGTAAATCGTGTTCTATAATGGTTTTTCACAAAATCCATTGCTGAAAACAATGATTCACATAGGTAAGTTAATGCAAAGCCAGTAAGTAGTCTTCTCGCTAAACTAGTAATTATTGGGTACTTTTCCAAGCTTACAGGTGATGGCCAATTAAATGACAAACGATTTACAAAAATGTTTAAACCAAATTTTAAAATGAATACTTCAAAAAAACTTTGACAACCTACTGAATAAATATACACAAAAGGCTAGAAGCGTCAGGATTTAGATCCGACATTTGGCCATAGCTGCGCTATTCTATATATTACCCACGATACACAATAGTTATTTCACGTTTAAATAACTGCAGCATTAATCTGGCGCAGGTGGATTATGATTATCATTATCAGTTTAGCTGATGGGATATGTAACAGAGCACTTCTTATTCGTGGATTACAGTGCACCCTCAGGATAGGATAACCCTGGTATACAGTGCACCCTCAGCATACAATTACCCTGATATACAGTGCACCCTCAGCATACGATTACCCTGATATACAGTGCACCCTCAAGATACGATTATCCTGAGATACAGTGCACCCTCAGGATGCGATTACCCTGATATACAGGGCACCCTCAGGATACGATTATCCTGATATACAGTGCACCCTCAGGATAGGATAGTCCTGATATACAGTGCACCCTCAGGATACGATTATCCTGATATACAGTGCACCCTCAGGATGCGATTACCTTGATATGCAGTGCACCCTCAGGATACACTTACCCTGAGATACAGTGCACCCTCAGGATACGATTACCCTGATATACAGTGCATCCTCAGGATACACTTACCCTGAGATACAGCGCGCCCTCAGCATATGATTACCCTGATATACAGTGCAGCCTCAGGATACGATTATCCCGATATGCAGTGCACCCTCAGGATGCGATTACCCTGATATACAGCGCACCCTCAGGATGCGATTACCCTGATATACGACTTTTTTCACCTTACATAGTGAAACATGATGATTTTTTCACCTCGCCATACAAATTTTTTTCATTTTTCACCTTACAAATTCAACAAAATTTTTGCCCGAGTTCAAATTTGGTTGTCTAGTGTGTTTATTACGTACGTCAAAATAACAAAGTTTTGTTAGCCAAAATATTTTCACAATGCCTGAAAGAAACACGATGACCGATTTCTCTCCGTTCATCGATTCTCGCGCATAAAATGGTACTACTTTCCCTTTAAAACCGGTAGCAAAGTTGGAGTCGCAGTCTCTTCAAACAGGTTAGACAACTTTTAGCCTGCTAACAAAAATCCACTTCATTACGGAAAAAGCATCGTTCCGGCTTTCTTGCCGAATTCGGTTGGAAAATGTTTTAAAGAAGCCCGCTAAAAGTTATAGTGAAAGCAAAGACCGTGACTGATAAGTGATAAAATTTTACTGATGAAAAGTTGAAATTCAGTAAAATAGTTGAAAATACATACTAAAACTTAGCTTTAAGTGTGTGTTTAGTAAGCTAAACTTATTTTAGGTGAAGTTAATGTTATATCTACGTCTGTCTTGAAGATAAGAACTCCCTACGGTACATTCTATTGTTACATTTTATTGCCGATCATAACCATTAAAGGTTGACTTGCAACAAAATTCACATTACAGTTATTTGGTATCATAAGATTCACCATGTCTTACTCTGTTGTGTTGTAGGTGCAAAATATATGGAAATGTGATTACAAGCTCTTAAAAGCTCAAAAACAAACACAAAATCGCAGCCACACGAGACCGCCATAGTTTGGATTCGCTTTCCAAAACGGCTCAAATGGGACGTAGTTGTTAGATGATGGTTTCTGTTTACACTTTCATGCAACCTCATTCGTCGAAATATTTTCACAAATATACTTCACGCGTTTAATAAAACCATGTCTATTGTTTTTACGCGTCTGCTTTATCGTCATTTTAATGCTGTCACTTTTAGCACTGATATCTTATAACTTACCGTAAAAAATCGTTAAACTTTTTAACCTTACCTCGAAAGAGTATATATCATTGTCTGATAATCATGACGAGCCTGTTGGTTACCTGTGATAATCGAAAAGAGCTGCAAAAATTGTTTGCGAAGTATTGGGTCACGTGATCAGATTACGACTTGACGATTGAATAATGCCGAAAGAAAACTAAAGTAGTGAGCATCTATATTTGTTACGGGGTCTTCGGTAAAACCCGAAGTGTTTGTCATAACCTAGTGCTACGATAAGTTTTATATCGAGCTTTTTATTGGCCTTTCAATTCACGTGAGAACATACGTGACAAGACGATAACCAAACTGGAATGACTACGTCAGATAAATAAAGAGATTCCAATCTACGGCGGCTTTTCGTTTTTGAGCTTTTAAGAGCTTGTAATCACATTTCCACGTATTTGACACCTACAACACAACAGAGTAAAACATGGTGAATCTTTTGATACCAAATAACTGTAATGTGAATTTTGTTGCAAGTCAACCTTTAAATACACTGAAGTTCCTGTAGGTAACTATGGTTACTAAGGTTAACATACTATTTTGTTACTAGTTTTTAATATGTCAGTGCGTATATAAAATTCTGATGATTTTACTAGGGATGTTTGCATTAGGTAATTACTATGGTTTCTATACCCCTGCATATGATTTTTTCACCATACAGTGCCAACCTGGAATGGCTCAAAATCGTATCCTGAGGGTACATTGTAGTAGCAAGTTTTTCATGTATTTTACCAATCCTTATGGAGTATCAAAGGCACGTCAAGCGAATGTTGTCTTACTTCCTGTATAAATATCCTACTAGGCTCTTCACGAACACCTAGGATAAGGTCAAGGCTTTCTTTGAGAGAGGACGGCACAAGAAATGCTAATGAGATTAAAGATAGACTCAGTCCTCTTCGATTGGAGTCAGACCATGACAGCGAAGTGTCTACAGTCGTCTCGGCCTCCAGTCCTTTAGTTCCTGGACCTGGGGCTACTGACGAAAAGGACAGGAGCAATAACACACTCACACAAGAGGGGTTAGTAGCTTGTATCGGTTTAGCCTTTCCTCCCATTTTGTGTGGTCAACTCTGTAACTGTCTGCACTTACATGCCAGGTGTTCGCAGACAGCTTGAACATCTTTCAGTTTATAAATAACTACATAACACTCACTAACATACAAATACTTGCTGGGATTATGTATTGGTTCATATTGATTTGCTGTTGTTGGTAGTTTGTTCAGGTCTCAACTCTTTGACTGTCGCATGATTCGTTGTGCCACGTGCTATGGTGTCGCATTTTTTGCTCAAAAACAACATTTTGCTTTTGCTCTGTTATTACTCGAAAATGGCACCCGCAGGGTTAAAGATGAACTTACACAACCTTTTAGTAGATTTTATCAGAAAGTATCGGTATTTTTTCATCATTTGCAATTATTCTTTGATGATTGAGGTGATCTGACAGTCCGGATGTTTCTCCACACGTACTATCTCTACATTTGAACTTCTTACAGGGATGCGACTCTTGTACAGAAAAAACTGTTGCCTCTATTCCAGAAACAACGACTAGCGTCGAAGACTGACAGAACACAGCTTGTCATAGTGAGTGCATATATTCCGCAGCTGCTTTTGTAAACTCGTGGTTCATAGTCTAATCTTTATGCAATTACAATATGTATGTCAAAGCAAAACCTGACAGTCAAAAACCACTTCAGCATTTACTCTTTTGCTACTAAAATAATGTTTTTACCGTGACAGTTACAAATTCAGTAAAACCTAATATTAGACAAGGGCGCGTATAAATTGTTACAACTTTTAAACCTATAAAAACTGTTTTAATACCAAATAAATCAGCATTAAACATTACATTGGCTGAGGCCATAAACGATGCCACCCGTGTATTACAGAATGAGCTCTGCCATTTTTTCAGCCATTTTTACTACGATCATGCGCGTGTCCGAGTCGCCCAATTGATCAAGATTATTGCAGCTTACGGCTTCATTATTACTACTATTATTATTACTGATCAAAATAATCACTCTCAGTAATATTATTGTTATAATAATTATTGTTATAATATATTTTCTAGTAATATATTGTTCAACAAAAAATCACCCAAAGTACACATAAATAGAAAATTAGGGAAATTCTTAACTGTGGTCTGACACACTGGTCATTGCCAAGAAGAAATTGCGATGAAAAATAAAGTTATAAAAGAGTTACATATGAAATAAAAATGAAATACAAGACTTGAAGCAAGTGGATTATTTAAATGTAACAATTAAATGTTTTTTAAACTAAATAACTGTTTTATTGTCACTTAACCTTTACATTAGAAACAGGTAAGTGGGTTAAGGTGCAGCCTCGTTTCTATGGGTTGTGCGGTTAGTGTGTAGGTAAAGGTGGATGCAGAGATACGAGGCTAGTCTAACTTGAACTACTAATAAACAATATATTTATGTAACTTTATATAACTTATCCGTGTTTTTCTTAATATCATATATTTAATCACTATTATTATCATCACTTTCATTCTTCTTTTGGCATTACAAACCGCTTCTTAGAGTTTCTAAAGAGTTGCTCCAAAGATATTTGTTCATGTTTTTTCTTGTTTTGAAGAAAAACTTACAAAATTTTATAAGGTTTACCCTAGGACACTTATGTATTCGCGGCATCTAACTTTCGCGTTTTCGCGGTGTCATCCTCTCGCGAAAATTTAATGAGCGAAACTAAACTATCATAACGAACGAGCGAAAACGGCGAAGTTAAATAGCTTTGTTCATTGATATCCACAATAAAATCGTCATATTAGAAATGCAGGCAATTTTCGTCTGTGGTTGGGATCAATGGGAAATTTCTGGTAAACTCATTATAGCTAATACACCGACTGAGCAGCATGGCAAAGCAAATTAAGATTATATCAGTTTAGTCACCGAATTTCTAACTGATGAGGATGAAAGTCTGGTAGGTGAAGTCATAAAATTGCAGAATAATTATTGTAGTGATGAATTTTATTACCAACCAAAAACGATATCAACCCTCATCAGGTCTAACCACATTATCTCTTCCACTGCCAACCATGTACAAATTAGCTACCGGCCTAGTGCCAGCCATTTTACTGATATTGCCGATATTGCTTCATGATATGTATACAGTATTTTTTCAAGTTCTACTTTAATTATCTGTATAATCACGAAAATCTAAATTGGCTATTATGTCATCAACAACTAATTACCTGTTTTATGACTCGCGCGGGGTAGTTAATGAACTCACAGAAAAATGTTCGTTTTTAGATTAGCAATTCTCAAACAAAAGTTTAAAATTGCTTCGTTGTTTTAGGCTGATTTTATAGAGAAATCTTTGGACAACACAGTCAATTTCATAAAACACTTAAAGACCGTGGGTTATGTGGTCAACAAATAATAAAATCAGGTTACCAGACAATTGCTGAGAAAGTCCAAAAATGCGTTTATGGCAGTGGCCCCTAGAAAACGCATAAATGCGTTTATGGCAGTGTAAGGGTTATACAGTTTTGGTTGTGAAGTTGGTTGCTACCTATCTATTTTTTTTTTTCTTGGGATTCAAGTGTGAAAGTCACAGCGGGAAGAACCTAGACGTCATTGATAGTCTAAAAAACAAATGGCAGCAAGTGATCAAATTGAATTGCCGATCTCACCCACACATTTCAACCTGTGGTTTACAAATACGAACTAGTCCCAAATTGAATTTTTTTCTTATTAGCAAACTGGACCTGAGGAATGTAATCTGTTTTTTCCATTGCATTTATTTTCACATCACTATATTTTCGCACTCATCAGAGCCGCGAAATTAAGTTGCAGCGAAATTTTATTCTGTGTGCTACTCACGAAACTAAATACTAGCGAAATATAAGTGTCCTAGGGTAATCAGAAAGTATCGATATTTTTCTCTCATTTACGATTGTTTTTGAGGTTGTCCGATTGTCGGGATGCATAAAGATTAAAATCGACAAAACTTGATCGCGGTTCAAACTTCAGAAGAAAAATTCATGCCCAGACTTGTCCAAAAAATTTGTGCTATAATGACATCACTAGTTGTCCAGCTGCCTGTTTCTCTCATTATTGATAGAGGCTATTGCGTTAGAGTTGCTATGTTACACGTCTGTTTTGTGTCGGTCTCTTTGCCAAAGTGCAACTATAGAGGTTGTAAGCGCGCTTCCACCTGAATCTGTGCATTCCAAGAAAGAATCTCATTCAAAGTGTAATATCTCTGAACTGGTCTTCAAGGACAAATTTGTATCAAATTGAAACTTGCTTATATCGAAATCTTAGCTTTATATTGATATTATTTTCATCAGTTCAGTTTGGTGTTAGTTAACCTTTACTTGTTAATTAATTTAAAATTCCTTAAATTAAGTTTTCTTCTTTCATCACTATTACCACTCACACATTCGTTTGAAAATCCATCATGTAAAAACAAAGAAGCAGATATTAAGTACTGTTTAAGAGTATATAATATATATTAATATTATTGGAGCGCCAAACTATCTGGAGGAAAACTGTGTACGTACTTACTGGTCTACAAACTGCCATGGATTAAGGAACGCTTTTTGTCCTTGACAAATATTTGCCCAAATTTTAATTTGTTTTCCAAAAAATTCATGCACGAAGGTGTTGGTATGTGGGGGCTTAACTGTAACTGTATGATATAATTTATACTCCATCCTGCTTCGGGCCTTCGGATAATCCTTCGTTCTTTTGTGACATCATTCTATCGTTGTCTGCCATCTTTATGGACAACTTTTATCGTTAAAAGCACGAAGCTTCTGCAATTAATTATTGCAAACAATGCTTTTGTTTGCAAATTTTTTATTTTAGTATCAAAACAACACCGAAAAATACTATTAATCAAGAGGATGACGATCGTTTTCTACATGATGGCGGCTTTTTTGGAAACGAGCGCACGTGCAAACGGTGATGACGTAAAAACCCGATGGATTGCTAGCAAGACTAGTTCTACATCCCAGTCAATGAACAAGCACTTGTTATATCCTGTCAAACTGGCCTTTATGCCAAGCTGAATTGTAAGTGGCATACTATGTATTCTATTGTTCTCTGCATGGGGAGTTCTTGAGCTTTAGTGAAGTTTCTTTCTCTTCAAAGGATGCCGGACAGAAGGATTTGGATGATGCAAAGCAGTGTCCGGTCTGTCGTATGGTTTACACAAGGGGTGACCCTGATGACGAGGCGCTGCACAGGCAGTTTCACTCAAGTCTCATACAGGCCCTCAAGTTCTCAGTGAGTTCTCTGTGGTAGATATTCCCTCTCTCCGCGCGGTTTTCGCATCCCTTTGTGTTTTGTATTATAATGGTGTCCCCATTATCAACAGCATCTTTAACTATTTCAAAATCGTTCAGGGCTGGAAAAAAGAGCATGTAGCATATTCTGGACCAGACCATAGGATTCTCTACATAGATGACACAGACCCTCCCCATTGTCGGAAAAAGGTACGTGAACTCTCCTGTAGGTCTGGCTAAGCTGCCAACTGTTTTAGTAGGTATCCACTCTAAAGTCTCAAATTACTGAAATAGAAGTTTTTAGTTGCGGATTTACTGGCCTCATTATTGTGTCCATTTTTATCCAATGAAAGTTGGTTGAGTTGGAGGTAGCTATATATACTAAAGGCTGGTACACACTGCATTGTGGTATTGTGCATTGTCAGGGTTCTCCTTTTAGCGATTATTCATAGACCATGTGATGGCTGAGGCTGACGTGTGGACTGACGGCATCACAGGCAGCTGTCATGTTTTGCCGATATTTCCCGTCGTTCCACAACAGTGCAATGTGCACCACTTAAGAGATGGTGATTGGCTGTCGCGAAATGCTTGATCTACATTTCCCTTCATGGTAGTTGCTGCGGAACTAGTGTTTTATCATTTTAGCAACTGCATTGTATAGTGAGAACTCTCTGTAACACACTATTCGCTGATGTGAACGCATAGGGGTCCGTGATGGTGTGAACAATGTTATCACAGACGATCACCGATATATTGTGGGATTACTGCCCATATACTGCAATACATTGTGAACCCATCTTAACTGACTCATTTCCAACTCTGTCACTATTTCCTATGTCTCCAGGTGCAGGCACTCAAGGTCATCCTTGACCAGGAACTCGGCTATGTACAGGAAGATGATATCCTCAAACCTAATCGCCGGGTTTGTTCTTATAGAATTTACTAGATTTTTAACACTTTTATTATTCTGAATCATATTATATTTTATATGTAATAACAATTATTTCCGTGGGAAAACCATCTGACTTACGACTACATAATAGTTTGTTACAAAATTACTATAGCTCAGAATGGCTTATCTTTGGAGTTATCGTCCTCTGGCTCCTGCTTAACCACCCACAGAATTACTGCATTAGATTTGTAGCTATCTTGATATAATCGGTCACCGCTGTGACACAAAAAACAGAAGATAATTATAATTGTTCACTCTAATGGGGTAGTTCTGATGCTCTCATTTTTTGTGTTTTATTTAATTACTCGAAGTATTTCTGGTATTCTGGTACACAGAGTGGTATAAATTGTCAAATATTGCTAGTTCGATGCAATATTTGTTAGTTGCCAAGCATTAAATCTTCATGTTTTGCTGCAGATATATTTGTGCGTAAGTGAGGAGAAACAGATCAAAGGAGTCTGTATAGCCGAATGTATCAGCAGGGCGAGTAGGCTCGAGGGGGACAAAGCCAGCCTTCAAACTGTGCCAGCTAGTATTGGCGTCAATAGACTCTGGGTCTATGCTAAGTACAGGAGGGAAGGTGTTGCTACTCAGCTTCTAGATGCCATCAGGTACTCAGTCTTCTCAACAATAAGTCTTACACTGCCATTATTTTCACTTTCTAACAATCCTAGGTTTGAAGTTGTCGCACCATCACGTGGTTTGAAGTTGTCGCACCATCACGTGGTTTGAAGTTGTCGCACCATCGCGTGGTTTGAAGCTGTCACACCATCACGTGGTTTGAAGTTGTCGCACCATCGTGTGGTTTGAAGTTGTCGCACCATCACGTGGTTTGAAGTGTCACACCATCACGTGGTTGGCTTAGAATCCTGTAGATGGACTGAACTAGAATTCTGTAGTTAGACTGAACATTAGGAGGCTGTGCCGTGAACTTCGTGTATGAAAAGTGTTTGTGGTCTGGAAATAGGAGGTGATCATTGAGATGATCCTGCCGCATGTTGAGTTTGTAAGTTTGCCGCAGGACCTATTCATTTAAAATATTTAAGAATAGTTTAAATAAACGGACCATGATAATTCACAGTCCCCACTCACGGAATGATGTCACGAAAAAATGAAGGATAATATGCGTACAATTAGGTCAAGGCTGATTACTTACAACTTTATGGCGTGTAACAGTATGCTGTGCTTGGTGGTATTTATTCAATTCGACTAATTCAAGGTGATTGACGGTTTTCAAAGTTGCGCCAGTTATGTGCAAGTCTTTATATCAAGTTTGGGCTTCATTCTATACGTCCCCTTAGTGTGCATTTAGAAGTGTTTATACCGTATTTTCCGGATTATTAACCGCATCCCTATATAAGCCGCATCTGCTCTATTTTAAAAAACCAATAATAAAACAATACATAGGCCACACCTTTTGTACAGGCCGCAGAACTCATAACAGCGCTTTTTAACACGGCAGCAACTTTGCTGGTTAAAACGTAACAGTGCCATCAGGCACTGTTCCATATTAACCACCGCTTTTTAACCCAGTGCCACACAGTACCGTTAGGCACTGTTTCGTTTTTTTCTTTCACCACAAGAGGCGGTGAAAGAAGAACCACAGTATAGCCGCGGCCTCTAAATATGCCACATGGCTCAAAACATCCGAAAAACGTAGCTGCTAATAGTCCGTAAAGTACGGTACATACAATTCCAAGCCTGTTGTACACATTACTAACGTAGCTGCTAATAGTCCGTAAAGTACGGTACATACAATTCCAAGCCTGTTGTACACATTACTAACGTAGCTGCTAATAGTCCGTAAAGTACGGTACATACAATTCCAAGCCTGTTGTACACATTACTAACGTAGCTGCTAATAGTCCGTAAAGTACGGTACATACAATTCCAAGCCTGTTGTACACATTACTAACGTAGCTGCTAATAGTCCGTAAAGTACGGTACAATTCCAAGCCTGTTGTAAACATTACTACTCTCCTGTTTGTGTCTATTTTTGGGAGCCTCGGATTTCCTCTTTTGTTTTGGCTGTTTACGGGAGCCTCAGGTTTTCTCTCATTTAGGCTGTTTACGGCAGCCTGAGGTTTCCTCTCCCAGTTAGGCTGTTTACGGTAGCCTCAGGTTTCCTCTCTCAGTCAGGCTGTTTACAGTAGCTATATTGGCTATTTAGTACCGCTATGGGGGTTGATGACCCTTACCTTTTGGCATTACTCGTTACAGAACAACATTTGACCTGGGCACATGTCTACCACGAAGGGAAATAGCCTTCTCTGACCCTACCAGCCATGGCAGAATGTTTGCTGCCAAGTTTACAGGCTTACAGAACTTCCTTGTTTACAAGCCATAATGAATAACAACGGTGTTCTTATATTTTATTTCTGTAAATGCTTCAAATAATATTTTATGAAATATTTGTAAAATTTTACATTTTATATTTTTGACTTTAACAAGATAAAATACCGCTATATTTTAAATGTATTTCATAATAGCATGGTGGTAACCTTGCATAAGGTTCGAGCTGTATTTATTTTACACCTGTTAGTTGCAATATATTTCCTTACTTAGCATCATGTGCCAACTCAATCCTATGCAATTCCAGAAAAAGTAAGCTGTGATATACACTTCAATATGCTAATTAGCGCAGACCCAGACTGAGATACGTACAAAGATGTAGCTAATTGTAGTCGAGTTGAGGGAGCTAGACACAAACAGATGGTTTGTGTCTAGCAAACCATCTGTTTGCTGTCCTCACCAAACCATTTGTGTCACAACCCTACAAAGGGAAGAGTAACCAGAACAGACCCAGGCTAGGATACATTAGTGTAGACCCAGATTGAGAGGCAAAGATGTAACAAAGCGTAACATGAAGTTGAGGGAACTAGACACAAACAGATGGCAATAGAAGGCAGATAACAGAGCTGCATGGAAGTCGGTGATAAAACCTAAACCATAAGTCAGTCATGGGTGAAACTAACGACTGCAAGAAAGAATTTATTCATCATTGTTTGGGCGGGTAGCAAAAGCTACATAAAAAAAGATCTAAGCAAAGTGCTTTCAAGCTTGAAGCAATTTCCTTGCTAGTGAACCTACCATCCTATCATCCAATAACTTTTCTGGTAGAGTGGGTAATGCTTTATGCTCCCAGATTATATCGTTTTTGAAGATCTGGATAGAGATTGAAGGTGAAAGAGCTTGTGATAAAAAACCAACTTTGAGCTAACTGAAAGTAAGGGTCAATACACACGTAGAACAACTTACTGGTAGTTGTGTTTAATAATATGCCTTGTATCGCGAAGGCAAATTCACAAATTACTATCAATCTACATATAAATATCACAAAGGATCTCAAATGTAAGTAAAAATGAATTACTGTCAACATGATGTGTTATCGTGTAATCTGGAAAAGAACCTAGAGAATGCTACCTTAAGCAAGAAATGTTTGGCACTTGTGAAATCTTATCAAAGAGGATATTCGAGAGTGTGATGTCGTTTAAGTGAAATGTTACATAAATATGTTGATATGAACTAGTTCATCTTATCTCTTCGCCTCGACCTACAATAGACTTCAAAGTCGATATTCAGTAGAAATCATGGAAAGAGCATAACAAAGAAATTGTCTGCCCTTACATCAGCAATGTCATTTTAAAGCATAACAAGTCTGTTAAAAACTGTCCATCTAATACAAGCTAGTAAGTAAAGCTAGCAATACACTCACAGTAACTAGCTCACAAGGAAGTGAGTCGGGAGCAGGCTACAATCTGTCCAATATTTTCATCTAGAATGGAACAAATCTTTTTAGAACAATTTTACCGACGATAATGCTTCAAAGAGTACCTGCTTGTCAAGCTGTCCTCTCCCAGTTGACATTCCAAGCAGATTGATAAGTGTTTTCTACAGAGTAGCAAAAGTTTAGTTTTAAGCCTCCGTGTATTGAGGAGAATTGTGTAGAGAGCACAGAGAAGCTTTTGTTCAGCCAGCCATTTGTTATTCACCAAATGAGTTTGAGGTCAGCAAGCAGAAAACTCTGAAAATCTGCATAGAGATAGTTTTTGCCACGTGACGGTTAAAGAGTCTGGACTCTAAAGCATGAACTACTCTGTATTTGACTATAACACTGAACAAATGTTTCTGTCTCACTTGCCAACACAGAAGGCGCCTTCTGTAATCTAACCATGCTGCTGTGCCAATAATTAAAGAGTTGCTGTCTCTGTGTACACACCTAGCAACGGCTTCTTTCTTTCGCAGCGAGTGAATATTTCTATCAAACCACAAAAACTAATCACGGAATCTCAATCATTGGTCATGAATATGATAGACTTGCCCACAAAGCAACTACCACTTTGCATCATGTAGAAGGAATGAAATAGGTGGGTCGTCATGGTATGGTAAATGAAGTGACAGTGTATGTGTACATTGGTACTAAGTCCTTTCTAACTCATACACACAATTAATATGAACTCATCCAGATATTAGACCTTGGAGACCATTCTATTGGAATTAAAACATGAACTATTTTGCTCCTAATTGGCGGAATATTAATTTACTGTTTGTTCGGTTGATCAGTAGAGCTACACAAAAGGCCCACTTTATTACTTTGTTTTAATTGGTTAAAATAACAATAGTTCTCACCAATCATATCAGATATCAATGACTTTCGTAATCATGCTCATACATAGGAACCTGCATTTACATGCAACGTATCTTCGTCATCGTTAATCGTCTTGTCTTGAAACCCGACCAGGTGTTTGTACATCTACGATGTTGTCAAAAAACTTGCTAGACCGAGATAAAAACATTATTTGTGTATGTATGGGTGTAATCAGAGCCTTAGTACAATATTTACAACAAAGTCGGGCGTATTGGCTCAGCGCGTCACACAAAATCAAACGGATTTAGGAGCAATGTTTTCAGCCTTGGCGATGCATGTGCATGTTGATTGACTATCTGGCCCTCGAATATGTACACTGTTCATGTTGTGTAACAAAAGCTCATAAGAAAGAAACAATCTGTTCTGCCGTTAAATTGTCTGATCTTGCTAAAATTCATCCCTGCTGTAAACGCATTGATCCACTCCTGTATTGAACATGAGCCAGTGTTTACTAAACCCTCTACACACATGTTTCTACACTAAACCAATAACACTACTGACTTAAGAATCCCTGCTGCCGTCACGCACTGCATACAAACAGAAAACGATCTGCTGCCTCAAGCCATGAAGAACACGATCTGCTGCTTCAAGCCATGAAGAAAAGCAGCAAAAAGGTTAGACCCTATTCTATTTCGAAGTTAACAAAAACATTTTTGTTTTTTGACATCAGATTTTGGTTTTATGAAATTAAATTTGAGGTTACGTCGAATGTTAAAAGTGAGTGAAGCCAAGTTATATTTAAATAAATCAATTTCTGTAATTTCTGTACCTGAGTGACACACACAGAGGTGCAAGTGATGTGTAAGTTCTGAGGTAGAGACGTGTAAAGTAATTCACTCTAACTTAAATATGTTAAAATTTAAACTAACTCAACTTTTATATTGTTACTATTTTAATATTTTTCTACGACTTATTATAAACTCTCATCAGTCAATTTACCTTCACTCACGAAATTGTGGGGTATTGAGAAGCTTTAAGATCAGATGTCAGAATAACATTGACTGTTAGTCTCCGAGCACCAATTATCAATATAAATGAATATTGAATGGTTTGCGTACCCTCAGATGGCTGTCACGCCTGCTCAGCATAGCTCGATAAGGTTTAGCATCTGTTTTCTCAAGTAACTCTAAAAAATCTGAAACAACGCGGAATAAGGTGCTTTAATATGTTTTATTCACAAACATTTTTGTTGTGTTGAAAATTGAACAAGTATTTTACAACATCTGAAAGAACACCACAGGTTTGGTGTATTTTATTATGCCATATGTTTCGTGTTATTGTATTCCTTTTATTTTTAAATCTGTAAATACAACTCCGTTCAATATAATAAAGTTGCTCTTGGATAATTTTATTTCATTTCTAAATAGAAATTATGTTGAAAATTAGGCAAAATTTTTCCAAATTGTTAGTTTGAACAATTCAAAAATGATAAATTTTTATTTAGTATTTTGAGAAAACCTGTTAACTAATGAACAAAAAATAAGAATAGTAATTTTATTATTAAATTAAAGCTGTTACCATTACACTACAGAAAGATATAATATGGTCAAGAAACACAAACTGAACTGCCGCAATTCAAAGATAGTCTGACTAGAGATGCAAACTGTAGCAGGTAGTCTGACTAGAGGTGCAAACTGTAGCAGGTAGTCTGACTAGATGTGCAAACTGTAGCAGGTAGTCTGACTAGAGGTGCAAACTGTAGCAGGTAGTCTGATTAGAGGTGCAAACTGTAGCAGGTAATCTGACTAGAGGTGCAAACTGCAGCAGGTCGTCTGACTAGTTGTGCAAACTGTAACAGGTAGTCTGACTAGAGGTGCAAACTGTACCAGGTAGTCTGACTAGAGGTGCAAACTGTACCAGGTAGTCTGACTAGAGGTGCAAACTGCAGCAGGTAGTCTGACTAGAGGTGCAAACTGTACCAGGTAGTTTGACTAGAGGTGCCAACTGCAGCAGGTAGTCTGATTAGAAGTGCAAACTTCAGCAGGTAGTCTGGTGTTTCAAATGACTTTTAGTAAATTCGTTGAAAAGAATTGTAGAGGCAAACACTTGACTATATAGCGTGAAGGCTGGCATATGTTTGGCTTATCAGCTAACTGGCTACAGACTGTTTATGATTGTAGTGCATATAATCATGTGTTAATTTAGACAGGAAACAGCTCTCGTATAATCACCAGAGATGATGTATCTCGGGCTGTAGTCGTCGATAGAGTCAAAACAGATGCAATGTTTGGTTACGGACGGCCTCGGCTTCACGTAGACAGCGGAGTATTGCCCGAGGTCTCTAAAGACTTTGATGTCATCAAGTTTATTCGTGATACAATGAGGGACTTGTCATACACTCACCCTATTCTTAACCGACGCAGATTTAATCTATCTTCTGCTAGAAAGCAAAACCAAGACACAAAGGTAAAAACACCAGAGAACTGTAAGAGGCTGCTACGAGAGCAGTCAGTCCATGAAATAGACGTACCGGTTCTAGACACACCAGCAATGATGTACCCCAAGGCTGACACTCCTAAAGACTCAACAAAAACATCTCTTGTTCTACCGTCTGTCTATGATCACCAGGGCTACAGGGCTACCAGGAGAGACTTTCGGATATCACATGGGATATGTCCACTGAATATTCAGGAGGCGAAAAGCTATTTCTATGTTAGAAGTGTGCCCCATCAGTTTAACCATTCAAGCAATGGTAGCGATGAATGAGGATTTTGTTTACTGTTTTTCTATTGATTGGTTGTGTGGCACTTTAGAAATAAAATATATTTCATCGATGAAAATGTCATGACCTTTTATCAAACATCCTCATGTAGCTAAACCAATCATAGGCCTGTGTCTGTATTATTTTGTTCCATAGTCTGTGTAATGCTGTACGGCAGCAGTGGAAGGCAGCTCGAGCTTATATTCTTTTTCACAAAAACACTGATCTATGATATCTATGCTAGATTGATAAATGACCTTGAGTAAGGTTTCTGTCGAGGAAATATCATTGTATGCAGTCATGAATATCAAGCTGAGCAATACTCACCTGTTAAGAGTGTCAGTGGATTCACCAAGTGTCAGGCAAAGCCTATGAACCATCCTCTATAACCAAATAAAAGATTAATCGAAAGTGCTTTTAAGCGATTATTATATAGAAGTAAAACACCCGTTAGCATTTTAAACACACCCAACACCTGCTGTATTCTTGTGTTGCATGACTTCAGTGTGTGCAGAATATTCCCGAATTTCCAACCAATGATAAAAATTTATGAGCCACTCGGTAGTAAATATAAAAATGCCTACAAAGCCAAAAGGGCCAACAGTTTTTTTCTATATTATATTAAATCTTTGAACATTAGCAACCAAAACATACCTCAACTACTCAGGCCCATTCTCTATCATCAATCACAATACACAACTGGAAAGAGATATATTGTAACGTACCTATTGCTAGTTAGATGGCAAACATTACCTTATTACTAAAGTAGCTTCAAGCACCTGATTGCTATTGTCAATTCACAAGTTTATAAGAGAAGTCATTTGAACAAACTGCAAAAATAGATGTTAAGCAAAGCAAGTCAGAGATATTAGAATTATAGCTCTGACTCTTCTACATCCCACGCTGCATTTGTGCTTGGAGTCATCAGCACACGCAAGTGCCTGCCAAATCAGTCCCTGGTGTCATCATGCAGCTGATAGTTATGGGAATGAAGTTATCAGATCTGGTTATCACGCCACTCTCCGCTTACACTATTTTGCTTACATCTATAATTGACTTACAAAAATCAGTCAAAATCTAATGACCCAAGAAGCTAGTTAAATCAATTTAGGCGTTTTGATTACTTAAACCTTGCATGAAGAGAACAGTTTTTGTCACATCTATAAGAGCTATGTCTGTCTGTCCGTCCAAAGCCATGGTCAGAGGCTGGGATATAAGATTGTTAAAAGCAAGATTGAGACTTGTAACATTCAGCTTGGTAGACTGACACTCACCAATCGACCACCATTCAGTAATTCTAATAATTGTACAGATAGTTATTATAATTCACTTTTATTGACGATCTCTAACAGAACACAAGACTGCTAGGATACTAGTTTGGTAGAGACACCTCAGAGGCGCGGTTAACATGCTTAAAGACAGAAGAGACGTTGATCCGTCCAGTTGAAGTCTGAATATTTAACACAATGAAGATCAATGTCAATGCAGACCATTAAGCAATATCTACTATATAAACGGCAATTGTTGTCTGTGTATCTGTGTATGTATGTGTCCGTCTTATAGAGCGGTCTTTCCTTTTATCGTTGTACAAGTTTCGGTCGTACGAAGCGAACTGAATTAATATGAGTAATAAATATCATAGTTTCAGACTATTAGCCGCTACTTTTGTCTGACGATTTGAGCCAAGTAGCTTATATAGAAGTGCGGCGATTCTGTTGTTTTTCTTTCACCGCTAGGGCGCATTAACCGAAATCTCCGGTTAGCACGCTTTTTAAACAGCAAAGTTGCTGCCATGTTGAAAAGCACCGTCTTGAGTTCTGCAACCTATACAAAGGTGCCTATACAGCTATACAAATGTACGACTCATTAAATAAAATAAATTAATAAGTAGTTATTTACATGCAATTAATATTTACTGCCAACGTGTACCGAGAAGGTCACGTAAACGTTTGTTTTTTGTGGCTACTAGAAAAACGCAGTTCTCAGTTTCTCACCTACTAAATTTCCACATCAAAAAGGTAAGTGCTTCTTATTTAATGTTGTGTTGTCTATGAATTGCCACACTTTCAATGCATAACCCTTTCATTTGGGTCCTTGTACAAATTTAGCTATCAGCCTACTGTCAGCCATTTTGCCGATATTGCTTCATATGTATACAATATTTTTTTAATTTCAAACTCCTTCTAGAACATTTGTTTTGGTTATATATTTCATTTTGCCAGCATGTTAACAAGCACTGCTATGCAAAAAATTTATTGTATCTATTGTATCTAGCTGCTATTGCTATTTTAATTATCTTAATTATTAATTAATCACGAAAATCTGAATCGGCTATAGTGTCTTCAACATAAGTAGTTATTTGTTTTCTAATTTGGACGCATTTAATGAACTTGCCCAAAAAATCTTCGTTTTTAAGTTGGAAATTCTCAAACAAAGATTTAAAATTAAACTTAGGGCTAATTTTATAGAGAAATCTTAGGACAACACTGTCACTACCATAAAAGTCCTAAAGACCGTTGGTTATGTTATCAACAATAATAAAATTCAGTTACTCGCAATTGCTGGTAAAATTGCTGGTAAATGTGTTTACGCGGTCGACCATAGAAAACGCATAAATGAGTCTACTTCAGTGAAAGGGTTAAAAACGTTGGATTTGCCACTGTTTGTGATAGTAAAAATGTTCATTTCCTTTTGCAGCCGATTTACTTTTACTTTTTTTCCAGCTACAAGTACACAAAACTACAGCTACTACAGAACTTGCACGGGTACTGCTACTGCATTTTGCCTACTAAATTTCTACTTCAAAAGGGTAAGTACTTCTCATTCAATGTTGTAGTGTATTGTTTATAAATTGCCACACCTCAACTACTTAATAACTTTGGATTTGCCACTGTTCGTGATAGTGGGACAAGTTCATTTCCTTCAGCAGCTGAGTTACTAATTTTTTTTCCAGCTCTGAGTAGGCCCACTGTAACTTACTACTAAAGAACTTGCACGAGTACTCCGAGGGTTGTGATAGGCGATGTTGAAAAGTAAGAGAGCAGCTGGTATCGACTTACTGTCACCCTGCTTTAGCCATGACCAGCTCTACCTCGCCTGCTGAAAAGTAGGCACAAGCCGAAAACTGTTCATACACCCGACAGAAAAACAAAAAATGTTGTCTATCTGCAAGTGTTGCGTTGAACTAACATTGTGTTATTGTTATGCCATGCTATGTTCTTCATGTTCTGCTATACCACATGCAGCATTTTCTAACATACTTTTCAGCATATTTATATTTTCATGCATTTGCTTTCCTCATCGTATCTCATACAAAGGCTATCATGTTGGCGCTATGTTTTATTATTGTAAGGTGCTAATGCTGTATCTGCCTTGACATCATACTGTCTGTGCTATTATACATATAAATTTTATCGACACAACCTCATTACTGTTTGTATATACCATGTCAAAACACAGGCTATAGACGAAAAACTGGTGAGCTATGATTAGTGTTTTAAGCATGTAAAAGTCTCTATTCAATAAATGCTGGCGATAGCAAAATATTTTGTGTAATTTTTTAAAAGATGCAAAACTTTTCGATACTGCCAGTTTGAAGAACTTCAGTTTGCCTTGCAATGTCAATTTCATTATCAGTTCTCTGTACACAAATAGGGCAATGCCGATTTGAGTGGTTTGAGACTGATGCATTGTAGACTAGCTGTGAAATGTATCGCAGATTTCCATTGTTCTCCCCAACATTATTTACATATATACGTGTATGCATATTCAGGGCAACAATTTCAGTAGACAATTTACATAATAATACATCAGGGCAACAATTTCAGTAAACTGCATATTTGGAGTTGTTATACAGTATGAAAGACAACTCTCAATAAACCTTATGCCGCACGTAAATCTGTTCCTGTAGGCGGGTAATGCAGCTAGTAAAATATATTATCGCACAAGGGTAAATACTAATATTGTATAAAATACTAATATTATATAAAATGCATAATTGACGTTACAATTGACTGTAGTATTTAAGGCTGCAATGCAGCACCAATTGGAGATGAAGTCTAATATGACAGTAGTGTTTATGCATAACATATGGCAACCCTAGGAGGTTCCAGGAGTTCATAGCATCAAAGCAGTGACTTTTAAAATCAAATCATATGACACTCATAATATCTAGTGTCCTATAAAAAATGGATAAAAAGTTCAGCGCTGTGAATCAAATGGAAAAACAAATTAGCGCTTGAAAACACCTAACAGCGACTGTCACTGAGTGCTTGAAGACACCTAACAGCGACTGTCACTGAGTGCTTGAAAACACTTAACAGTGGCTGTCATTGAGTGATTGAAGACACCTAACAGCAACTGTCACTGAATGCTTGAAGACACCTAATAGCACTATCAAAGAATACTTGCATAGGATGATTGTCAGGCATATAGCAAAATAACTATGTCTAAAGGAGCTGGCAAAAGACCAATAAAACCTAGCGTGAATGTCGCTGATAAGGCTACCAGCTGGAGTCAAGATCAAAAGTCGTGTCTAACAGTTTTGAAGCTAAACTTTTGCTCGGCCTCGTCTACAACCATCTCAGCAATGGCCAGCGAAGATGTGGCGGCGCGTGATAGAGCATTGCGAACATGCAGCATGCGGGAGCCAACATCACCAGTGCCACCATCAAACAAAAAATCATTGACTAAAGAGCCATCCGCTGCAAGTGCCTGAGCTCGAACTCCAGATGGGCCTCTATAAAGAAAGTGCGAGTCAGTGAAAACAGAAAGAATAGAAACGTGTCTTCAAATGAGTGTCAAGTTTTCACTATGGCAATAATTTTATTATTTATTTATAATAATTTTATTATACAGCTGCATAATAAAACAAGCACATTGTGTTTAAAAAACTTTATCCACTATGGCTTTCATATTATTCATAGAGGTATGTAAAATAAAGAGTTTGTAGGCTGATACACTATTAATAGCCTTTGTATTATTCATAGAGGTATGTAAAATAAAGGGTTTGTAGATTTATACACTATGGCATTTATATTATTCATAGAGGTATGTAAAATAAAAGGTTTGCAAATTTATATACTATGGCTTTCATATTATATATAGAGATATGTAAAATAAAGGGTTAATAGATTTATACACATCGGCCTTTATATTGTTAGCATACCCAACATATTGCCCAGTTCTTACTTTAACTGGCAAGTTATTGTTTTTGTAGCTGTAGTTGGAGTCGTGTCCAAATTGGTTGTGATTTGAATATTTGAAATGAATCTCCTTCGCAGTGATTCAAGGCACTAATTATGTGAGTTGGATAAATGCAAAAATGAATTAGGATTTGATTTAAAAACGCGATTTAATATTTAATAAACAAGTCAAATTATTAATGTTTCAAGATTTTTCATGGTTTGTGTCTTCATTTTTTACATGACAATTACAGGTTCTCAACTCATTTCAACTTACTTGATGTGAACAAATTGCATACAATCACTAACAATCATTTTGAAAATGTCATTGCCATCTGCTTTAACAATCTTCCACCAAATATCCATTCTCTTAGCAGAGAAAGGCATTTTAAACACTATCTGTCAGACTATTTATTCAATTTTAATGGCTAACTGTTGCTTTTTTCCCCTTTTTTTGTTTTACTATTGTTGTATGGCCTAATTTAAAAAAAGTTTCTATTTGTGAAATGAAATTATTGCCAATAAAGTACTATATATATATATATATATATATATATATATATATATATATATATATATATATATATATATATATATATATAACATTTTTCCATACAATATTTTGGTAGATAATGGATCAGTTATAAAATAGAAGTAGATGTATATGTTATTTCGAACAACTTAGCCCTTGTGATATTATTATTTAAGGCAGCTCGGAAAATATCTTACTGATATTGAAATGCCCAGCCTGATCGTAGTTTTTGAGCTATGTCAAGGATATTTTCAATCTGCCGACACATCCTTGAGAAGAATCAGTCAGAAAAAGGTATAACTACTTCAATAAAAGAGTCTTCAATAAGTAATAATTTCATGATTTTATCAACCAATAAAATTGTGTATTAGCGAGTGATAAATTTATAACATGGCTAGCTAAGCTTGCTTTTACGGTATTTATTATTCCCACAGCATCTGCTTTCAGTAAAAAGAGTTTTTATGACAAGTCAAGTTATGGCAACAAGACAAGTTATGGCAACAAGACAAGTTATGGCAACAAGACAAGTTATGGCAACAAGACAAGTTATGGCAACAAGACAAGTTATGGCAACAAGACAAGTTATGGCAACAAGACAAGTTATGGCAACAAGACAAGTTATGGCAACAAGACAAGTTATGGCAACAAGACAAGTTATGGCAACAAGACAAGTTATGGCAACAAGACAAGTTATGGCAACAAGACAAGTTATGGCAACAAGACAAGTTATGGCAACAAGACAAGTTATGGCAACAAGACAAAATAAGATAAAATAAAAGTTTGAAAAATTTTTTTGCTAATCATAATAGTTTTGTTTGTTTTAATATTTTATGTTGTGTTCGTTTTTGTGTAAAAATACATGCTTGCTACATGAACTATACCAAATGCTTGCTACATGAACTATACCAAACACATCAATAAATACAGTGCGAGAAAAGTCAAAACTTCCTTGGTTATTTATCTATATTAATAAATGTGTGGGATAAGTGTGGTGTGTGTGCCGTGTGTGATGCATGCGGTGTGTGTGTGTGTGTGTGTGTGTGTGTGTGTGCGTGCGTGCGTGCGTGCGTGCGTGTGTGTGTGTGTGTGTGTGTGTGTGTGTGTGTGTGTGTGTGTGTGTGGCATGTGTGGTGTTTATGATGCACTTAGTGTGCGTAGGGTGCCTACTGTGTGCTTTGTATGTAGTATGTATGGTGTGTGTAGTGCGTATGGCTTGTGCTGGAACGTAAACATGCATAGTGTGTGTATGCGCGCACATGTGATGTGTGCCTGGTTGTGCAATGTTTAGTGTGTGGTCTGTGTGGTGTGCACAGAGGGGCAAGGGTGGCACAAGTTTGCTGATGCGAGGATGCAGGAGCGGAAGGGTGAGAGGGTGCAGAGGTACGGCGGTGGGAGTGTACGGCTGCAGGGGTGCTGGCATTACAGGGCTGCGGAAATGCGGCAGTGTGGAGGTCTGAAGTGTGCGGAGTGTGTGGGGTGAGCGGGATGTGTGAGGTGTGTGGAGTGTGTAGTGTGCGTGCGTGCGTGTGTGACTGTGTGTGTGCAAGTATCTATATATCTTTTGTCGATTTCATCCCAACCTAACATGCATAAGCTCAGTGCCTTCTATAGTTTGTAAGAGGTATCTGGTTTGTAAGAGGTATCTGGTTCATAAGAAGTATCTGGTTCGTAAGAGGTATCTGGTTCGTAAGAGGTATCTGGTTTGTAAGAGATATCTGGTTTGTAAGAGGTATCTGGTTCGTAAGAGGTATCTGGTTCGTAAGAGGTGTCTGGTTCATAGGAGGTATCTGGTTTGTAAAAGGTATCTGGTTCGTAAGAGGTATCTGGTTCGTAAGAGGTATCTGGTTTGTAAAAAGTATCTGGTTCGTAAGAGGTATCTGGTTTGTAAGAGGTATCTGGTTTGTAAGAGGTATCTGGTTCGTAAGAGGTATCTGGTTTCAAAACTCTATCTGGTTCCTGAGAGCCAGCCTCTTAAGCACCCACTTCTGGGATATCTGATTGACAATAAAAGAAACCTCGGGCAATACCAAACTTACCTCCAGTTATTGAAAGCTGTATTCAGCACAGTGTATATACATGTATATACTGTATATACATGTATATTATTTACAGTGTTTACAGAATATACATTAACATCACCGTTGAATTAACTGATAAAAAGAATAAACATATGATTGGTCAAATTTTTCCAAATCATTATTGAGTGATTTTGATTTGAGTTGATTACATCAGGTGAGAGATTTGAGATTTAATTTACTAGTTATCGTATGACAGACACGGTTACCTTGATGCTAATCAAATCAGTTTGTGAGTGATGCGATTTGATTTCTAATAAAAAAGGTGATTTGCAAACAGCCTGTTGAAATCACATTTCATTATAACAAGATTTTATGGACATTTCAAGTTTCTCAAGTTACGGCTACAAATGAATCAAATTTGTTTATTTCAACTTTTCAATAAAGACTGTCACACTGTTCTAGTGTAAGCAAGTTGAACAGATGAGATTAGGAATTAAATTTGTTTAAGTGATTCTATGTTTAAGTGAGTCAATATTTAAGTGAATCAGTGTTCAAGTGAGTCTGTATTTAAGTGAGTCTGTGTTTAAGTGAGTCTGTGTTTAAGTGAGTCTGTGTTTAAGTGAGTCTGTGTTTAAGTGAGTCTGTGTTTAAGTGAGTCACTATTTAAGTGAATCAGTGTTCAAGTGAGTCTGTGTTTAAGTGAGTCTGTGTTTAATTGAGTCTGTGTTTAAGTGAGTCTATGTTCAAGTGAGTCTGTGTTTAAGTGAGTCTGTGTTTAAGTGAGTCTGTGTTTAAGAGAGTCAATATTTAAGTGAATCAGTGTTCAAGTGAGTCTGTATTTAAGTGAGTCTGTGTTTAAGTGAGTCTATGTTCAAGTGAGTCTGTGTTTAAGTGAATCAGTGTTCAAGTGAGTTTGTATTTAAGTGAATCTGTGTTTAAGTGAGTCTGTGTTTAAGTGAGTCTATGTTCAAGTGAGTCTGTGTTTAAGTGAGTCTGTGTTTAAGTGAGTCTGTGTTTAAGTGAGTCTGTGTTTAAAGGTTGACTTGCAATAAAGTTCACATTACAGTTATTTGGTATCAAAAGATTCACCATGTCTTACTCTGTTGTGTTGTAGGTGCCAAATGTGTGGAAAAGTGATTACAAGCTCTTAAAAGCTCAAAAACGAAAAGCCGCCGTAGATTGGAACCTATTTATTTCTCTGACGTAGCCATGAAATTTGGTTATTGTCTTTTCACGTGATGTTCTCACGTGAATTGAAAGAGCAATAAAAAGCTCAATATAAAACTTATCGTAGCACTAGTTTATGACAAACACTTCGGGATTTACCGAAGACCCCGTATCAAATATAGATGCTCACTACTTTACAGTTTTGTTTCGGCCTGGTCTAAGCGGCAAGTCGTAATCTGATCATGTGACCCAATACTTCGCAAATAATTTTTGCAGCAATTTTCGATTATCGCAGGTGACCAACAGGCTCGTCATAAATATCAGGCAATGATATGTACTCCTTTGAGGTAAGGCTAAAAAATTAAATGAATTTTTACAGTAAGTTATAAGATATCACTGTTTCAAGTGACAGCATTACAATGATGATAAAACAGACGCATAAGAACAATAGACATTGTTTTATTAAATGCGTGAAGCATATTTGTGAAAAATTTTCGACGAATAAGGTTGAATGAAAGTGTAAACAGAAACCTTCGGCAATTGGACAATGCCATAGACTGGTGAAATGTGCACGTTTAGACCTAATAGTTCTCCTTTCGGTCGCACGGCTTTATCGGCGTTTCGTAGGCTGGTCTTAATTTTGATTGAAAAAGGCTTGTCAGGTTTTAATGGCGACTTTAGGCCAAATTATTCTGTTTAGTTATGTATTATCCGATCAGATAGGTAAGGTTTAGAATATTGTCTACAAATTTCAAAAACTTGGTAACATATTTAAATAGGTTTATGTGTTTTGTATCGTTATTATACTTAAACGACTCCATTGAAAAATGGTTAAATTTGTTAATGAAATTTCGGTACAAGTGTTTTTCGGTTGATGAATAATTTTCGTGAGTTTTGTGCACATGTGCATTTATCATAAATCTCTCAAACATTTACTTCGCTTGTGTTTGGTCATGGTACAATTATAATCATATACACCCTTTGCATAAGTCAAGGCTATTTGAATAATAAAAACATTTTCAATTACGGAAATATTAAAAAAGAATTAAATTTGTGGTTAAATTTGTATAAAAAGTGCCTAAATTGTGTATAAATCTTTATGTATAATTTTTATTGGCATTAGTAGGCTAACTATTGGCAAAATGATGTTTTTCATCATTTGCTGAAAGAAAGAAAAAAGAAAAGACAAAGAGGTTTAGTTCTAAATTTAAATTCCATAGCTGGAATAACTGGACCAAATATGTGTTCATATATTCTAAATGAATATGCATTGTCTGAATAGTAATAAATAATAATCTATAATAATGAAAATTAAATCTTAACCTGATCCTTGTCTTTAGCTGGCATTTGACATACCTTTGGAATGGATCAGCGTATATCACTTTAAGACCTTTTAAAGGTTATGCCAAAAAGATTTCTCCAGTTTGTCCAAGGCTTGTTTTTTTGTTGTCGAAATTATTTGGTTAAAAAACATTTCTAGATTTGTAGTTTCACAAATTACAAAAAACATTTTGTAGTTTCAGGAACATTATTAGATTGAAGGTCTTACCACGCCAAACGAACAACTTGGAGTTACGCCGCAATAGCATTTTGACCATGCCCACCGCTTGATTGTCGCTGAACCCTCTTATCAGCTTTCATTTGATTTTGTTTAGTGATAATGTTATGAACTCCTGATTTAATATCTAATAGTGTCGACTAGGACTAAGGATATTTGTGCCAATTTGCCACCATGATTGAGGGCAGACAATATCACTCTACCACAAAACCTGCTGACCGCTTATCTGATTGAAATATATAAAATGGCTGCAGAATTTGTATCGATATATAAAAGGGAGTTGTGACATCAGAACATTAGAATATTAGCATTATAGTAGAGTAAGATTTGAGTGATGATTAGAATAAACCAAACATCTCTATGTTTAACTTTATGTACATTCGAGTTGGTTAAAAAGTGAATTACGTGAATTACAAGATTACCTAATACTCAAAAAACATTTAAAGTTCTGCGTCATGTCTCAGATATACATATGTTACAGTATCTAGTAACTCATCATGTCTTATATAAACATATGTTACAGTATCTCGTAACTAATCATGTCTCATATAAACATATGTTACAGTATCTCATAACTAATCATGTCTCATATGAACATATGTTACAGTATCTCGTAACTAATCATGTCTCATATAAACATATGTTACAGTATCTCGTAACTAATCATGTCTCATATAAACATATGTTACAGTATCTCATAACTAATCATGTCTCATATAAACATATGTTGCAGCATCTCGTAACTAATCATGTCTCATATAAACATATGTTACAGTATCTCATAACTAATCATGTTTCATATAAACATATGTTACAGTATCTCGTAACTTATCATGTCTCATATAAACATATATTACAGTATCTCGTAACTCATCATGTCTCATATAAACATATGTTACAGTATCTCGTAACTAATCATGTCTCATATAAACATATGTTACAGTATCTCGTAACTAATCATGTCTCATATAAACATATGTTACAGTATCTCGTAACTAATCATGTCTCATATGAACATATGTTACAGTATCTCGTAACTCATCATGTCTCATATAAACATATGTTACAGTATCTCGTAACTAATCATGTCTCATATAAACATATGTTACAGTATCTCGTACCTAATCATGTCTCATATAAACATATGTTACAGTATCTTGTAACTCATCATGTCTCATATAAACATATGTTACAGTATCGCATAACTCATCATGTTTCATATAAACATATGTTACAGTATCTCGCAACTAATCATGTCTCATATAAACATATGTTACAGTATCTCGTAGCTAATCATGTCTCAAATAAACATATGTTACAGTATCTCATAACTCATCATGTTTCAAATAAACATATGTTACAGTATCTCATAACTCATCATGTCTCATATAAACATATGTTACAGTATTTCGTAACTCACCATGTCTCATATAAACATATGTTACAGTATCTCATAACTCATCATGTCTCATATAAACATATGTTACAGTATCTCGTAACTCACCATGTCTCATATAAACATATGTTACAGTATCTCGTAACTCATCATGTCTCATATAAACATATGTTACAGTATCTCATAACTAATCATGTCTCATATAAACATATGTTACAGTATCTAGTAACTCATCATGTCTTATATAAACATATGTTACAGTATCTCATAACTAATCATGTTTCATATAAACATATGTTACAGTATCTCGTAACTTATCATGTCTCATATAAACATATATTACAGTATCTCGTAACTCATCATGTCTCATATAAACATATGTTACAGTATCTCGTAACTAATCATGTCTCATATAAACATATGTTACAGTATCTCATAACTAATCATGTCTCATATGAACATATGTTACAGTATCTCGTAACTAATCATGTCTCATATAAACATATGTTACAGTATCTCGTAACTAATCATGTCTCATATAAACATATGTTACAGTATCTCATAACTAATCATGTCTCATATAAACATATGTTGCAGCATCTCGTAACTAATCATGTCTCATATAAACATATGTTACAGTATCTCATAACTAATCATGTTTCATATAAACATATGTTACAGTATCTCGTAACTTATCATGTCTCATATAAACATATATTACAGTATCTCGTAACTCATCATGTCTCATATAAACATATGTTACAGTATCTCGTAACTAATCATGTCTCATATAAACATATGTTACAGTATCTCGTAACTAATCATGTCTCATATAAACATATGTTACAGTATCTCGTAACTAATCATGTCTCATATGAACATATGTTACAGTATCTCGTAACTCATCATGTCTCATATAAACATATGTTACAGTATTTCGTAACTAATCATGTGTCATATAAACATATGTTACAGTGTCTCGTAACTAATCATGTCTCATATAAACATATGTTACAGTGTCTCGCAACTAATCATGTCTCATATAAACATATGTTACAGTGTCTCGTAACTAATCATATCTCATATGAACATATGTTACAGTATCTCTTAACTCATCATGTCTCAGATATACATATGTTACAGTACTGTATCTCGTAACACATTACGGAGCTGTCAGCGAAAACCAGGCATCCTTTGACAAATTGAAAGGAAAGGCGGAGGAGTTATCTGAGTACCAGATAGCTGAACCTTGTGACACCAAAGAGTATCTTACATTCTATAACTATGTCAGAACTCTTGAAAGTTTTACACATGAGGAAGTGGTAAGTCATCATTCGTATCGATTTACAGTGAGTATTAGCAGTCTGAAATATTCAGAGTAATTATTTGTACATGAACAGCAATGTTTGTAATACATGTGCTCGCTGAAGAATGTTCAACTAATCTCTCTGTAACTTGTTCTCTTATTAATAATAGCTCTCAGTGGTGCAAGATGTCAGACGTGAACAGTGAGTTTTCAATCAGCTCTTTTCCGGTGTCATTTCTAGTGTCATTTACATTATCATTGAGAAAGATAATTATATTTTATGGTGTCTTTTCTGATGTCAGGTACTTTGTCATCGAGAGACTTATCTTTGATGGTGTCATTCATGTCATTTCTTATGTTTCTAGCAGAACAACTATCTACAAATATCTTGCAGAGTATAAAAAAAGGCTCACCTGATTAATATCTTGTTCAGGCAGTTAGTAGAGTTACACGCGTTTCCACAATCAGTACAAAACTGAGGCTAACAAATTAGAAAAGTATGTACAGTGGAATGTTTTAGCATTCCAATATTAATCCAAATCTGGCTGGTTGAATTTTTTTAGCAATAACAACTCTTTTAATTATGAGAAGAAAAAAGAAAACTTAAATTAGTTTTAATTAAAAAAATGAATGAACAGAGTTACTGATAATAGTTTAGCTATATATAGAACAAGTAGTTGTTTGTGTTATAGTAGCTACTCACCTTTTAATTTACCATTCTTTGTTCTGTATATATGTATATTCGTATTAAACAGATGTTTGCACTTATTCATGGTAATTTTGAAGGAAGTAAACGGAGTCTTTTTCTCAAAAGAAGATTATTCTGCCGACTATCTTAAAAAGAAAGCAGCTGTTGTTGCTGGCGCATTTACTGCAAAAGAATTTGAAGTCATTTATAGTCAGTTAAGAGCTGAGTCCAGTTTGTATTGTTTATAATCAGTAGGGAGCTGAGTCCATTCTGTATTGTCTATACTCAAGAGAGAGGTGAGTCCAGTTTGTATTGTTTATAATCAGTAGGGAGCTGAGTCCAATCTGTATTGTCTATACTCAAGAGAGAGGTGAGTCCAGTTTGTATTGTTTATAATCAGTAGAGAGCTGAGTCCATTCTGTATTGTCTATACTCAAGAGAGAGGTGAGTCCAGTTTGTATTGTTTATAATCAGTAGGGAGCTGAGTCCATTCTGTATTGTCTATACTCAAGAGAGAGGTGAGTCCAGTTTGTATTGTTTATAATCAGTAGGGAGCTGAGTCCATTCTGTATTGTTTATACTCAAGAGAGAGGTGAGTCCAGTTTGTATTGTTTATAATCAGTAGGGAGCTGAGTCCATTCTGTATTGTCTATACTCAAGAGAGAGGTGAGTCCATTCTGTATTGTTTATACTCAAGAGAGAGGTGAGTCCAGTTTGTATTGTTTATAATCAATAGGGAGCTGAGTCCAATCCGTATTGTTTATAATCAGTAGGGAGCTGAGTCCATTCCGTATTGTTTATACTCAAGAGAGAGGTGAGTCCAGTTTGTATTGTTTATAATCAGTAGAGAGCTGAGTCCATTCTGTATTGTCTATACTCAAGAGAGAGGTGAGTCCAGTTTGTATTGTTTATAATCAGTAGAGAGCTGAGTCCATTCTGTATTGTCTATACTCAAGAGAGAGGTGAGTCCAGTTTGTATTGTTTATAATCAGTAGAGAGTTGAGTCCATTCTGTATTGTTTATACTCAAGAGAGAGGTGAGTCCAGTTTGTATTGTTTATAATCAGTAGGGAGCTGAGTCCATTCTGTATTGTTAATACTCAAGAGAGAGGTGAGTCCAGTTTGTATTGTTTATAATCAGTAGGGAGCTGAGTCCATTCTGTATTGTTTATACTCAAGAGAGAGGTGAGTCCAGTTTGTATTGTTTATAATCAGTAGGGAGCTGAGTCCATTCTGTATTGTTTATACTCAAGAGAGAGGTGAGTCCAGTTTGTATTGTTTATAATCAGTAGGGAGCTGAGTCCATTCTGTATTGTCTATACTCAAGAGAGAGGTGAGTCCAGTTTGTATTGTTTATAATCAGTAGGGAGCTGAGGCCATTCTGTATTGTTTATACTCAAGAGAGAGGTGAGTCCAGTTTGTATTGTTTATAATCAGTAGAGAGCTGAGTCCATTCTGTATTGTCTATACTCAAGAGAGAGGTGAGTCCAGTTTGTATTGTTTATAATCAGTAGGGAGCTGAGTCCATTCTGTATTGTCTATACTCAAGAGAGAGGTGAGTCCAGTTTGTATTGTTTATAATCAGTAGAGAGCTGAGTCCATTCTGTATTGTTTATACTCAAGAGAGAGGTGAGTCCAGTTTGTATTGTTTATAATCAATAGGGAGCTGAGTCCATTCTGTATTGTTTATACTCAAGAGAGAGGTGAGTCCAGTTTGTATTGTTTATAATCAGTAGGGAGCTGAGTCCATTCTGTATTGTTTATACTCAAGAGAGAGGTGAGTCCAGTTTGTATTGTTTATAATCAGTAGGGAGCTGAGTCCATTCTGTATTGTTTATACTCAAGAGAGAGGTGAGTCCAGTTTGTATTGTTTATAATCAGTAGGGAGCTGAGTCCATTCTGTATTGTCTATACTCAAGAGAGAGGTGAGTCCAGTTTGTATTGTTTATAATCAGTAGGGAGCTGAGGCCATTCTGTATTGTTTATACTCAAGAGAGAGGTGAGTCCAGTTTGTATTGTTTATAATCAGTAGAGAGCTGAGTCCATTCTGTATTGTCTATACTCAAGAGAGAGGTGAGTCCAGTTTGTATTGTTTATAATCAGTAGGGAGCTGAGTCCATTCTGTATTGTTTATACTCAAGAGAGAGGTGAGTCCATTCTGTATTGTCTATACTCAAGAGAGAGGTGAGTCCAGTTTGTATTGTTTATAATCAGTAGGGAGCTGAGTCCATTCTGTATTGTCTATACTCAAGAGAGAGGTGAGTCCAGTTTGTATTGTTTATAATCAGTAGGGAGCTGAGTCCATTCTGTATTGTTTATACTCAAGAGAGAGGTGAGTCCAGTTTGTATTGTTTATAATCAGTAGGGAGCTGAGTCCAATCCGTATTGTTTATACTCAAGAGAGAGGTGAGTCCAGTTTGTATTGTTTATAGTCAGTAGGGAGCTGAGTCCATTCTGTATTGTTTATACTCAAGAGAGAGGTGAGTCCAGTTTGTATTGTTTATAATCAGTAGGGAGCTGAGTCCATTCTGTATTGTTTATACTCAAGAGAGAGGTGAGTCCAGTTTGTATTGTTTATAATCAGTAGGGAGCTGAGTCCATTCTGTATTGTCTATACTCAAGAGAGAGGTGAGTCCAGTTTGTATTGTTTATAATCAGTAGGGAGCTGAGTCCATTCTGTATTGTCTATAATCAAGAGAGAGGTGAGTCCAGTTTGTATTGTTTATAATCAGTAGGGAGCTGAGTCCATTCTGTATTGTCTATACTCAAGAGAGAGGTGAGTCCAGTTTGTATTGTTTATAATCAGTAGGGAGCTGAGTCCATTCTGTATTGTTTATACTCAAGAGAGAGCTGAGTCCAGTTTGTATTGTTTATAATCAGTAGGGAGCTGAGTCCAATCCGTATTGTTTATACTCAAGAGAGAGGTGAGTCCAGTTTGTATTGTATATAATCAGTAGGGAGCTGAGTCCATTCTGTATTGTCTATACTCAAGAGAGAGGTGAGTCCAGTTTGTATTGTTTATAATCAGTAGGGAGCTGAGTCCATTCTGTATTGTCTATACTCAAGAGAGAGGTGAGTCCAGTTTGTATTGTTTATAATCAGTAGGGAGCTGAGTCCATTCTGTATTGTCTATACTCAAGAGAGAGGTGAGTCCAGTTTGTATTGTTTATAATCAGTAGGGAGCTGAGTCCATTCTGTATTGTCTATACTCAAGAGAGAGGTGAGTCCAGTTTGTATTGTTTATAATCAGTAGGGAGCTGAGTCCATTCTGTATTGTCTATACTCAAGAGAGAGGTGAGTCCAGTTTGTATTGTTTATAATCAGTAGGGAGCTGAGTCCATTCTGTATTGTTTATACTCAAGAGAGAGGTGAGTCCAGTTTGTATTGTTTATACTCAGTAGGGAGGTGAGCCTACTCTCTATTGCTTATATTCACTAGGGAGGTAAGTCTGCTCTATTGTTTATACTCAGTTGGGAGGTAAGTCTGCTCTGTAAAAAGTACCTACTTAGTAAAAAGGTAGGTCAACTTGCTATTAAAACCTATTCTTCACTTCAGCTTTAGTGTCTTAGCTATACTCCTAACTTGTCTTAGCTATACTCCTAACTTGTCTTAGCTATACTCCTAACTTGTCTCAGCTATACTCTTAATTTGTCTTAGCTATACTCCTAACTTGTCTTAGCTATACTCCTAACTTGTCTTAGCTATACTCCTAACTTGTCTTAGCTATACTCCTCACTTGTCTTAGCTATACTCCTAACTTGTCTTAGCTATACTCCTCACTTGTTTTAGCTATACTCCTAACTTGTCTTAGCTATACTCCTAACTTGTCATTAGATACTATTAGTCTGGTCAAAATCTTTTTTTAATCAGTCAGTGCTTTAAATAATTGGTTTATTGACTGTAATAAAAATGATTAAAGGTGTTAGAACGATGACGTATTTTAATAATGGTAATATATGGTAGATATCTTTCAGGTCAGACAAATGACGGCAGTAGGGCCATGGCTATTAACTTTTTGTTTAGGAATTTCATGTGGAGGGCTACATACACAGGGATCCCTGCTGTAGTTAACAGTAAGTTTAACAGGAAGTATCGTTGTAATTGGGCAAACCTTTTGTAACTTTAAAGATGTGGTTGCGTCAAAAAATTCAATTTAATGAAATTAAGACCCATAAAAGGCTAAAACATCAGCTACAATTTGATGTCATTTTTGTCTTTGTAGACCAACCCTGTCCAGAGATATATGCGTTTGAATGAGGCCCTCTTTTAAAAAGCTCACGTTCCAGCAGGTGCTTCTTTTGTGACATCACAAGCAAGATATCTGAAACGAAATCACGAGCGATAAATATGAGGTCGCATCGTTAGCCAATCATGAGTGCGAAATTTTTATATAGGCCGTAATAAATGTTATCACTCGTAAAACGCGTTGTCTGCGATCTCGAAGATTCTCATCGTTAGAGAATTCATTCTCATTCGTTAGAGAATTCATTCTCATTCGTTAGAGAATTCTCATCGTTACTGATTCAACGTTTTTCAACAATTACTAAGTTATACATAGTTTTAAAATGGTTTCAAGTTCGAGCGACTGCGACTCAGAGTTATCTGAGCAACTTTTAGTAAAAGATTGGAGTAGACAGCCTATGGTCAAAGCTTACAGGCGCCAGCAGCGTTTTGCTGCAGAGGAAGACAGAATGGAGGTACATTAACTGTACTAATACTAATTCCATGTACTAATTAATAAAATTATAACTTTTCGCTATCACTAATCATCATTTTATATTTTTTTATCGGTTCACCTAGCTACATTCGCTTCAAATTTTCTGTGGCATCTTTATCTAGTAAATTAGATTTATGATTTGACATTAGATGTTCACTTTTCACTTGTAGAAAGGGAAGAAAATCGATTGATCAATGCAAATCTTTAATTTCCAGAACCAAAGCTTTGAATTGTTGGCTTGGCGTACTTGTGCCTTTGTTAAACGTTTATTCGTTTTTAAAATTACACTCGCAATCTATTTAACTCCCAATTTGGAAGCTGTCAATAGATACGCTTTAGAATGACATATCTATGAATGACATATATTTATTGCATTTGTTTTACTGATTACAGAATGTTTATGTCGTCCCACCAGCCGAAGAAGCTTTGTCAGTGTGGAAACTGCCATAAAAGGGAAAGGGAGACTTGAATGTGTGCTGCATAAGCCATGATGTTTTGTTTGAGTTTGTTGCGGTAGATGAATTTGTCTTATTGTATCAGCTAATACTATGTGAGTGGCCACGACTTGATGAATATTTTTAATAAAAGCTTTACGCCGAGATGAAAATATTTTTGCTTGTAAAAATTATATAATGAAATAATATTGTTGAAGATAATGCAAAACATGATTTGCAGAATATTGTAGTGAATTGGATATGGTATATGGATGTTCGCAGAACTGGCGAATGTGAGTTCAAATCCAGTTTGCAGCAGACTTCTCATCCTTAAAACTCTATCCCTATCTATATTCTTTTCAAAGATGTGGCTTGCTTATTTCACTTCGGTAGTATTCGGTAAGGATACTACTAATAAGAAACTAGTACGTAGACGGTGTAGGCAATGATATACAACCACGCCCCAAGGATAGGCAACAGACATAATGTGGGCGGGACTTATGGGAGGCTGTATATCGTTAGTATGGGTAGCTGCAGAACTGTGCTGATACAAAGACCTCGTTCTACATAGTTGGCTTGACAGAATTACCGTAGACCAGTAGAATTGGTAGTCAGTACCCAAAAATTTACACAAAATTTGGAGAAAGTGAGTATTTGAGGCCTTTGAAACATTCATAATAATGCATCTGTAGCAGGATTTAAAATTTTATTCTAGCCAACATGAGCAAATACAAAATAAGATATATGCCAATAGAGCCGCGTAAGACTAGACTTTTATCGCAAATAGCCGATGTGAGTGAGAGATAGAGACAGGTTATCTAACGCGTGACATCATTTTGGGCAAGTCTAGGCACGTTTTTGTGGCCTGAGCGTTTTTACGGCGATCAGATTTTTTCGGTTTTAATCTTCAAATATCTTGGCAATGCAATCGCGTAACACAACAAACAACATATCAACGGATAGAGAAAAAAATGCTTTCTTTTAAGATCAACTTAAATTTGACGCAGCCACAACATTAATGACACAATTCTTGATCTCTTGAGACTCGCAATAGATATTCTCTTATGTATATCAAAATGCAGAAAACACCGACAGCTAACTGTACTACTGCGTATTAATCTGTAAGTAACAGTAACCACTCACTTTGCTACTACATATCAAACTGTAGGTAACATTAACAACTGTCATCGCTACTACATATCAAACTGTAAATAACATTAACAACTGACCTCGCTACTACATATCAAACTGTAAATAACATTAACAACTGACCTCGCTACTGCATATCAAACTGTAAATAACATTAACAACTGTCATCGCTACTACATATCAAACTGTAAATAACATTAACAACTGACCTCGCTACTACATATCAAACTGTAAATAACATTAACAACTGACCTCGCTACTGCATATCAAACTGTAAATAACATTAACAACTGCCATCGCTACTACATATCAAACTGTAAACTACATTACCAACTGACCTCGCTACTACATATCAAACTGTAAAGAACATTAACAACTGCCATCGCTACTACATATTAAACTGGAAATAACATTAACAACTGACCTCGCTACTACATATCAAACTGTAAACTACATTAACAACTGACCTCGCTACTACATATCAAACTGTAAATAACATTAACAACTGACCTCGCTACTACATATCAAACTGTAAATTACATTAACAACTGACCTCGCTACTACATATCAAACTGTAAATTACATTAACAACTGACCTCGCGACTACATATCAAACTGTAAAGAACATTAACAACTAAATGTACTACTGCATATCAAACTGTAAGTAACACTAGCAACTAACTGTCCTAAGTCTTGTGGACAACACAAAATATAAAATACAATAATATCATAATGTATACAGTACAATCAACTCTAATAAGTCCATTCTGTAGAACATTCACAAGCAGAGCTACATCAATGCTGATAGGTCCATTCTGTAGAACATGCTCTAGCAGGGCTACATGAATGCTAATAAGTCCATTCTGTAGAACATGCTCTAGCAGGGCTACATCAATGCTGATAGGTCCATTCTGTAGAACATGCTCTAGCAAGACTACATCGATGTAAATAGACTCATTCTGTAGAACATGCTCTAGCAGGGCTACAGCAATGTTAATAGACTCATTCTATAGGACATGCTCTAGCAGGACTACAGCAATGTTGATAGGTCCATTCTGTAGAACATGCTCTGGCAGGAATACAGCAATGCTGATAGGTCCATTCTATAGGACATGCTCTGGCAGGGCTACATCAATGCTGATAGGTCCATTCTGTAGAACATGCTCTAGCAGGAATACATCAATGCTAATAGGTCCATTCTGTAGAACATGCTCTAGCAGGAATACATCAATGTTAATAGACTCATTCTGTAGAACATGCTCTAGCAGGACTACATCAATGTTAATAGGTCCATTCTGTAGAACATGCTCTAGCAGGACTACAGCAATGCTGATAGGTCCATTCTGTAGAACATGCTCTAGCAGGACTACAGCAATGCTGATAGGTCCATTCTGTAGAACATGCTCTAGCAGGGCTACAGCAATGCTGATAGGTCCATTCTGTAGAACATGCTCTAGCAGGACTACATCAATGTTAATAGACTCATTCTGTAGAACATGCTCTAGCAGGACTACATCAATGTTAATAGACCCATTCTGTAGAACATGCTCTAGCAGGAATACATCAATGTTAATAGACTCATTCTATAGAACATGCTCTAGCAGGAATACATCAATGTTGATAGGTCCATTCTGTAGAACATGCTCTAGCAGGGCTACATCAATGTTAATAGACTCATTCTGTAGAACATGCTCTAGCAGGAATACATCAATGTTAATAGACTCATTCTATAGAACATGCTCTAGCAGGAATACATCAATGTTGATAGGTCCATTCTGTAGAACATGCTCTAGCAGGGCTACATCAATGCTAATAGACTCATTCTATAGAACATGCTCTAGCAGGAATACAGCAATGCTGATAGGTCCATTCTGTAGAACATGCTCTAACAGGACTCCATCAATGCTAATAGGTCCATTCTGTACAACATGCTCTAGCAGGAATACAGCAATGCTAATAGACTCATTCTATAGAACATGCTCTAGCAGGAATACATCAATGTTGATAGGTCCATTCTGTAGAACATGCTCTAGCAGGGCTACATCAATGCTAATAGACTCATTCTATAGAACATGCTCTAGCAGGAATACAGCAATGCTGATAGGTCCATTCTGTAGAACATGCTCTAGCAGGGCTACATCAATGTTAATAGACTCATTCTGTAGAACATGCTCTAGCAGGAATACAGCAATGCTGATAGGTCCATTCTGTAGAACATGCTCTAGCAGGGCTACATCAATGTTAATAGACTCATTCTGTAGAACATGCTCTAGCAGGAATACAGCAATGCTGATAGGTCCATTCTGTAGAACATGCTCTAGCAGGACTACAGCAATGTTGATAGGTCCATTCTGTAGAACATGCTCTAGCAGGACTACATCAATGTTAATAGACTCATTCTGTAGAACATGCTCTAGCAGGAATACAGCAATGCTGATAGGTCCATTCTGTAGGACATGCTCTAGCAGGACTACATCAATGTTAATAGGTCCATTCTGTAGAACATGCTCTAGCAGGACTACATCAATGTTAATAGGTCCATTCTGTAGAACATGCTCTAGCAGGACTACAGCAATGCTGATAGGTCCATTCTGTAGAACATGCTCTAGCAGGAATACATCAATGTTAATAGACTCATTCTGTAGAACATGCTCTAGCAGGACTACATCAATGCTGATAGGTCCATTTTGTAGAACATGCTCTAGCAGGAATACAGCAATGCTGATAGGTCCATTCTGTAGAACATGCTCTAGCAGGAATACAGCAATGTTAATAGACTCATTCTGTAGAACATGCTCTGGCAGGAATACAGCAATGCTGATAGGTCCATTCTGTAGAACATGCTCTAGAAGGACTACAGCAATGTTGATAGGTCTATTCTGTAGAACATGCTCTAGCAGGACTACAGCAATGCTGATAGGTCCATTCTGTAGAACATACTCTAGCAGGAATACATCAATGTTAATAGACTCATTCTGTAGAACATGCTCTAGCAGGACTACATCAATGTTAATAGGTCCATTCTGTAGAACATGCTCTAGCAGGACTACATCAATGTTAATAGGTCCATTCTGTAAAACATGCTCTAACAGGACTCCATCAATGTTAATAGGTCCATTCTATAGGACATGCTCTAGCAGGACTACATCAATGCTGATAGGTCCATTCTGTAGAACATGCTCTAGCAGGAATACATCAATGTTAATAGACTCATTCTGTAGAACATGCTCTAGCAGGAATACAGCAATGCTGATAGGTCCATTCTGTAGAACATGCTCTAGCAGGAATACATCAATGTTAATAGACTCATTCTGTAGAACATGCTCTAGCAGGAATACATCAATGCTGATAGGTCCATTCTGTAGAACATGCTCTAGCAGGGCTACATCAATGTTGATAGGTCCATTCTGTAGAACATGCTCTAGCAGGGCTACATGAATGCTAATAAGTCCATTCTGTAGAACATGCTCTAGCAGGACTACAGCAATGTTGATAGGTCCATTCTGTAGAACATGCTCTAGCAGGACTACATCAATGTTAATAGACTCATTCTATAGAACATGCTCTAGCAGGGCTTCATCAATGTTAATAGACTCATTCTGTGGAACATGCTCTAGCAGGACTACATCAATGCTGATAGGTCCATTCTATAGAACATGCTCTAGCAGGGCTACATCAATGTTGATAGGTCCATTCTGTAGAACATGCTCTAGCAGGACTACATCAATGTTAATAGGTCCATTCTGTAGAACATGCTCTAGCAGGACTACAGCAATGTTGATAGGTCCATTCTGTAGAACATGCTCTAGCAGGACTACATCAATGTTAATAGACTCATTCTGTAGAACATGCTCTAGCAGGGCTACATCAATGCTAATAGGTCCATTCTATAGAACATGCTCTAGCAGGACTACATCAATGCTGATAGGTCCATTCTGTAGAACATGCTCTAGCAGGACTACAGCAATGCTGATAGGTCCATTCTGTAGAACATGCTCTAGCAGGGCTACAGCAATGCTGATAGGTCCATTCTGTAGAACATGCTCTAGCAGGACTACATCAATGTTAATAGGTCCATTCTGTAGAACATGCTCTAGCAGGACTACATCAATGTTAATAGACTCATTCTGTAGAACATGCTCTAGCAGGACTACATCAATGCTGATAGGTCCATTCTGTAGAACATGCTCTAGCAGGACTACATCAATGTTAATAGACCCATTCTGTAGAACATGCTCTAGCAGGACTACATCAATGCTGATAGGTCCATTCTGTAGAACATGCTCTAGCAGGACTACATCAATGTTAATAGGTCCATTCTGTAGAACATGCTCTAGCAGGACTACATCAATGCTGATAGGTCCATTCTGTAGAACATGCTCTAGCAGGACTACATCAATGTTAATAGACCCATTCTGTAGAACATGCTCTAGCAGGACTACATCAATGCTGATAGGTCCATTCTGTAGAACATGCTCTAGCAGGACTACATCAATGTTAATAGGTCCATTCTGTAGAACATGCTCTAGCAGGACTACAGCAATGCTGATAGGTCCATTCTGTAGAACATGCTCTAGCAGGACTACATCAATGTTAATAGGTCCATTCTGTAGAACATGCTCTAGCAGGACTACATCAATGTTAATAGACTCATTCTGTAGAACATGCTCTAGCAGGGCTACAGCAATGCTGATAGGTCCATTCTGTAGAACATGCTCTAGCAGGACTACATGAATGCTAATAGGTCCATTCTGTAGAACATGCTCTAGCAGGACTACATGAATGCTAATAGGTCCATTCTGTAGAACATGCTCTGGCAGGACTACATCAATGTTAATAGACTCATTCTGTAGAACATGCTCTAGCAGGACTACATCAATGCTGATAGGTCCATTCTGTAGAACATGCTCTAGCAGGACTACATCAATGTTAATAGGTCCATTCTGTAGAACATGCTCTAGCAGGACTACAGCAATGCTGATAGGTCCATTCTGTAGAACATGCTCTAGCAGGACTACATCAATGTTAATAGGTCCATTCTGTAGAACATGCTCTAGCAGGACTACATCAATGTTAATAGACTCATTCTGTAGAACATGCTCTAGCAGGACTACATGAATGCTGATAGGTCCATTCTGTAGAACATGCTCTAGCAGGACTACATCAATGTTAATAGGTCCATTCTGTAGAACATGCTCTAGCAGGACTACAGCAATGCTGATAGGTCCATTCTGTAGAACATGCTCTAGCAGGACTACATCAATGTTAATAGGTCCATTCTGTAGAACATGCTCTAGCAGGACTACATCAATGTTAATAGACTCATTCTGTAGAACATGCTCTAGCAGGACTACATGAATGCTAATAGGTCCATTCTGTAGAACATGCTCTAGCAGGGCTACATCAATGCTGATAGGTCCATTCTGTAGAACATGCTCTAGCAGGGCTACATCAATGCTAATAGGTCCATTCTGTAGAACATGCTCTAGCAGGGCTACATCAATGCTGATAGACTCATTCTGTAGAACATGCTCTAGCAGGGCTACAGCAATGTTAATAGACTCATTCTATAGGACATGCTCTAGCAGGACTACAGCAATGTTGATAGGTCCATTCTGTAGAACATGCTCTGGCAGGAATACAGCAATGCTGATAGGTCCATTCTATAGGACATGCTCTGGCAGGGCTACATCAATGCTGATAGGTCCATTCTGTAGAACATGCTCTAGCAGGGCTACATCAATGCTAATAGACTCATTCTGTAGAACATGCTCTAGCAGGACTACAGCAATGCTGATAGGTCCATTCTGTAGAACATGCTCTAGCAGGAATACAGCAATGCTGATAGGTCCATTCTATAGGACATGCTCTGGCAGGGCTACATCAATGCTAATAGGTCCATTCTGTAGGACATGCTCTAGCAGGAATACATCAATGTTGATAGGTCCATTCTGTAGAACATGCTCTAGCAGGACTACAGCAATGTTAATAGACTCATTCTGTAGAACATGCTCTAGCAGGGCTACATCAATGCTAATAGGTCCATTCTGTAGAACATGCTCTAACAGGGCTACATCAATGCTAATAGGTCCATTCTGTAGAACATGCTCTAGCAGGAATACAGCAATGCTGATAGGTCCATTCTGTAGAACATGCTCTAGCAGGACTACATCAATGCTGATAGGTCCATTCTGTAGAACATGCTCTAGCAGGGCTACATGAATGCTAATAAGTCCATTCTGTAGAACATGCTCTAGCAGGGCTACAGCAATGCTAATAGGTCCATTCTGTAGAACATGCTCTAGCAGGACTACATCAATGTTAATAGACTCATTCTGTAAAACATGCTTTAGCAGGACTACAGCAATGTTAATAGACTCATTCTGTAGAACATGCTCTAGCAGGAATACATCAATGCTAATAGGTCCATTCTGTAGAACATGCTCTAGCAGGAATACAGCAATGCTGATAGGTCCATTCTGTAGAACATGCTCTAGCAGGACTACATCAATGTTAATAGACTCATTCTGTAGAACATGCTCTAGCAGGGCTACATCAATGCTAATAGGTCCATTCTGTAGAACATGCTCTAACAGGGCTACATCAATGCTAATAGGTCCATTCTGTAGAACATGCTCTAGCAGGAATACAGCAATGCTGATAGGTCCATTCTGTAGAACATGCTCTAGCAGGAATACATCAATGTTAATAGACTCATTCTGTAGAACATGCTCTAGCAGGACTACATCAATGCTGATAGGTCCATTCTGTAGAACATGCTCTAGCAGGGCTACATCAATGTTAATAGGTCCATTCTATAGAACATGCTCTAGCAGGGCTACATCAATGTTAATAGGTCCATTCTGTAGAACATGCTCTAGCAGGGCTACATGAATGCTAATAAGTCCATTCTGTAGAACATGCTCTAGCAGGGCTACAGCAATGCTAATAGGTCCATTCTGTAGAACATGCTCTAGCAGGACTACATCAATGCTGATAGGTCCATTCTGTAGAACATGCTCTAGCAGGACTACATCAATGTTAATAGACTCATTCTGTAGAACATGCTCTAGCAGGAATACAGCAATGCTGATAGGTCCATTCTATAGAACATGCTCTAGCAGGACTACATCAATGCTGATAGGTCCATTCTGTAGAACATGCTCTAGCAGGACTACAGCAATGTTAATAGACTCATTCTGTAGAACATGCTCTAGCAGGAATACAGCAATGCTGATAGGTCTATTCTGTAGAACATGCTCTAGCAGGACTACATCAATGCTGATTGATCCATTCTGTAGAACATGCTCTAGCAGGGCTACATCAATCCTAATAGGTCCATTCTGTAGAACATGCTCTAGCAGGACTCCATCAATGCTAATAGGTCCATTCTGTAGAACATGCTCTAGCAGGGCTACATCAATGCTAATAGGTCCATTCTGTAGAACATGCTCTAGCAGGGCTACATCAATGCTGATAGACTCATTCTGTAGAACATGCTCTAGCAGGGCTACAGCAATGTTAATAGACTCATTCTATAGGACATGCTCTAGCAGGACTACAGCAATGTTGATAGGTCCATTCTGTAGAACATGCTCTAGCAGGAATACATCAATGTTGATAGGTCCATTTTGTAGAACATGCTCTAGCAGGGCTACATCAATGTTAATAGACTCATTCTGTAGAACATGCTCTAGCAGGACTACATCAATGTTAATAGACTCATTCTATAGAACATGCTCTAGCAGGGCTACATCAATGTTGATAGGTCCATTCTGTAGAACATGCTCTAGCAGGACTACATCAATGTTAATAGACTCATTCTGTAGAACATGCTCTAGCAGGACTACATCAATGTTAATAGACTCATTCTATAGAACATGCTCTAGCAGGACTACATCAATGTTAATAGACTCATTCTATAGAACATGCTCTAGCAGGGCTACATCAATGTTGATAGGTCCATTCTGTAGAACATGCTCTAGCAGGACTACAGCAATGCTGATAGGTCCATTCTGTAGGACATGCTCTAGCAGGAATACATCAATGCTGATAGGTCCATTCTGTAGAACATGCTCTGGCAGGACTACATCAATGTTAATAGACTCATTCTGTAGAACATGCTCTAGCAGGACTACATCAATGTTAATAGACTCATTCTATAGAACATTCTCTAGCAGGACTACATCAATGTTAATAGACTCATTCTATAGAACATGCTCTAGCAGGGCTACATCAATGCTAATAGACTCATTCTGTAGAACATGCTCTAGCAGGGCTACATCAATGTTGATAGGTCCATTCTGTAGGACATGCTCTAGCAGGACTACATCAATGCTGATAGGTCCATTCTGTAGAACATGCTCTAGCAGGGCTACATCAATGTTAATAGACTCATTCTGTAGAACATGCTCTAGCAGGACTACATCAATGTTAATAGACTCATTCTATAGAACATGCTCTAGCAGGGCTACATCAATGCTAATAGACTCATTCTGTAGAACTTGCTCTAGCACTGCTACAGCAATGCTGATAGGTCCATTCTGTAGAACATGCTCTAGCAGGACTACATCAATGTTAATAGACTCATTCTGTAGAACATGCTCTAGCAGGGCTACATCAATGCTAATAGACTCATTCTGTAGAACATGCTCTAGCAGGGCTACATCAATGTTGATAGGTCCATTCTGTAGGACATGCTCTAGCAGGAATACATCAATGCTGATAGGTCCATTCTATAGGACATGCTCTGGCAGGACTACAGCAATGCTGATAGGTCCATTCTGTAGAACATGCTCTAGCAGGACTACATCAATGTTAATAGACTCATTCTATAGAACATGCTCTAGCAGGGCTACATCAATGTTGATAGGTCCATTCTGTAGAACATGCTCTAGCAGGACTACATCAATGTTAATAGACTCATTCTGTAGAACATGCTCTAGCAGGGCTACATCAATGCTAATAGACTCATTCTGTAGAACATGCTCTAGCAGGGCTACATCAATGTTGATAGGTCCATTCTGTAGGACATGCTCTAGCAGGAATCCATCAATGCTGATAGGTCCATTCTATAGGACATGCTCTGGCAGGACTACAGCAATGCTGATAGGTCCATTCTGTAGAACATGCTCTAGCAGGACTACATCAATGTTAATAGACTCATTCTATAGAACATGCTCTAGCAGGGCTACATCAATGTTAATAGACTCATTCTGTAGAACATGCTCTAGCAGGACTACATCAATGTTAATAGACTCATTCTGTAGAACATGCTCTAGCAGGGCTACATCAATGCTAATAGACCCATTCTGTAGAACATGCTCTAGCAGGGCTACATCAATGTTAATAGACTCATTCTGTAGAACATGCTCTAGCAGGAATACATGAATGCTGATAGGTCCATTCTATAGGACATGCTCTGGCAGGACTACAGCAATGCTGATAGGTCCATTCTATAGGACATGCTCTGGCAGGACTACAGCAATGCTGATAGGTCCATTCTGTAGAACATGCTCTAGCAGGGCTACATCAATGCTGATAGGTCCATTCTGTAGAACATGCTCTAGCAGGAATACAGCAATGTTGATAGGTCCATTCTGTAGAACATGCTCTAGCAGGAATACATCAATGTTAATAGACTCATTCTGTAGAACATGCTCTAGCAGGACTACATCAATGTTAATAGACTCATTCTATAGAACATGCTCTAGCAGGACTACATCAATGCTGATAGGTCCATTCTGTAGAACATGCTCTAGCAGGACTACAGCAATGTTAATAGACTCATTCTGTAGAACATGCTCTAGCAGGAATACATCAATGCTGATAGGTCCATTCTATAGGACATGCTCTGGCAGGACTACAGCAATGCTGATAGGTCCATTCTGTAGAACATGCTCTAGCAGGGCTACATCAATGCTGATAGGTCCATTCTGTAGAACATGCTCTAGCAGGAATACAGCAATGTTGATAGGTCCATTCTGTAGAACATGCTCTAGCAGGAATACATCAATGTTAATAGACTCATTCTGTAGAACATGCTCTAGCAGGACTACATCAATGTTAATAGACTCATTCTATAGAACATGCTCTAGCAGGTCTACATCAATGCTGATAGGTCCATTCTGTAGAACATGCTCTAGCAGGACTACATCAATGTTAATAGACTCATTCTGTAGAACATGCTCTAGCAGGACTACAGCAATGTTGATAGGTCCATTCTGTAGAACATGCTCTAGCAGGACTACATCAATGTTAATAGACTCATTCTGTAGAACATGCTCTAGCAGGAATACAGCAATGTTGATAGGTCTATTCTGTAGAACATGCTCTAGCAGGACTACATCAATGTTAATAGACTCATTCTGTAGAACATGCTCTAGCAGGACTACAGCAATGCTGATAGGTCCATTCTGTAGAACATGCTCTAGCAGGACTACAGCAATGTTGATAGGTCCATTCTGTAGAACATGCTCTAGCAGGAATACATCAATGTTGATAGGTCCATTCTGTAGAACATGCTCTGGCAGGGCTACATCAATGTTAATAGACTCATTCTGTAAAACATGCTCTAGCAGGGCTACATCAATGCTAATAGGTCCATTTTGTAGAACATGCTCTAGCAGGGCTACATCAATGTTAATAGACTCATTCTGTAGAACATGCTCTAGCAGGAATACAGCAATGTTGATAGGTCTATTCTGTAGAACATGCTCTAGCAGGACTACATCAATGTTAATAGACTCATTCTGTAGAACATGCTCTAGCAGGAATACAGCAATGTTGATAGGTCTATTCTGTAGAACATGCTCTAGCAGGACTACATCAATGTTAATAGACTCATTCTGTAGAACATGCTCTAGCAGGAATACATCAATGTTAATAGACTCATTCTGTAGAACATGCTCTAGCAGGAATACAGCAATGTTGATAGGTCCATTCTGTAGAACATGCTCTAGCAGGAATACAGCAATGCTGATAGGTCCATTCTGTAGAACATGCTCTAGCAGGAATACATCAATGCTGATAGGTCCATTCTATAGAACATGCTCTAGCAGGGCTACATCAATGTTAATAGACTCATTCTGTAGAACATGCTCTAGCAGGAATACAGCAATGTTGATAGGTCCATTCTGTAAAACATGCTCTAGCAGGGCTACATCAATGCTGATAGGTCCATTCTGTAGAACATGCTCTAGCAGGACTACAGCAATGTTAATAGACTCATTCTGTAGAACATGCTCTAGCAGGACTACATCAATGTTAATAGACTCATTCTGTAAAACATGCTCTAGCAGGGCTACATCAATGCTAATAGGTCCATTTTGTAGAACATGCTCTAGCAGGGCTACATCAATGTTAATAGACTCATTCTGTAGAACATGCTCTAGCAGGACTACATCAATGCTAATAGGTCCATTCTGTAGAACATGCTCTAGCAGGGCTACATCAATGTTGATAGGTCCATTCTGTAGAACATGCTCTAGCAGGACTACATCAATGTTAATAGACTCATTCTGTAGAACATGCTCTAGCAGGACTACATCAATGTTAATAGGTCCATTCTGTAGAACATGCTCTAGCAGGACTACATCAATGTTAATAGACTCATTCTGTAGAACATGCTCTGGCAGGACTACATCAATGTTAATAGACTCATTCTGTAGAACATGCTCTAGCAGGAATACATCAATGTTAATAGACTCATTCTGTAGAACATGCTCTAGCAGGACTACAGCAATGCTGATAGGTCCATTCTGTAGAACATGCTCTGGCAGGACTACATCAATGTTAATAGGTCCATTCTGTAGAACATGCTCTAGCAGGGCTACATCAATGTTAATAGACTCATTCTATAGAACATGCTCTAGCAGGACTACAGCAATGTTGATAGGTCTATTCTGTAGGACATGCTCTGGCAGGACTACATCAATGTTAATAGGTCCATTCTGTAGAACATGCTCTAACAGGGCTACATCAATGTTAATAGACTCATTCTATAGAACATGCTCTAGCAGGACTACATCAATGTTAATAGACTCATTCTGTAGAACATGCTCTAGCAGGACTACAGCAATGTTGATAGGTCCATTCTGTAGAACATGCTCTAGCAGGACTACATCAATGTTAATAGACTCATTCTGTAGAACATGCTCTAGCAGGGCTACATCAATGTTGATAGGTCCATTCTGTAGAACATGCTCTAGCAGGAATACAGCAATGCTGATAGGTCCATTCTGTAGAACATGCTCTAGCAGGACTACAGCAATGTTGATAGGTCCATTCTGTAGAACATGCTCTAGCAGGAATACAGCAATGCTGATAGGTCCATTCTGTAGAACATGCTCTAGCAGGGCTACATCAATGTTGATAGGTCCATTCTGTAGAACATGCTCTAGCAGGACTACATCAATGTTAATAGACTCATTCTGTCGAACATGCTCTAGCAGGGCTACATCAATGTTGATAGGGCCATTCTGTAGAACATGCTCTAGCAGGGCTACATCAATGTTAATAGACCCATTCTGTAGAACATGCTCTAGCAGGGCTACAGCAATGTTGATAGGTCCATTCTGTAGAACATGCTCTAGCAGGACTACATCAATGTTAATAGATTCATTCTGTAGAACATGCTCTAGCAGGGCTACATCAATGTTGATAGGTCCATTCTGTAGAACATGCTCTAGCAGGGCTACATCAATGTTAATAGACTCATTCTGTAGAACATGCTCTAGCAGGACTCCATCAATGCTAATAGGTCCATTCTGTAGAACATTCTCTAGCAGGACTCCATCAATGTTAATAGGTCCATTCTGTAGAACATGCTCTAGCAGGACTACATCAATGCTGATAGGTCCATTCTATAGAACATGCTCTAGCAGGGCTACATCAATGTTAATAGACCCATTCTGTAGAACATGCTCTAGCAGGAATACATCAATGTTAATAGGTCCATTCTGTAGAACATGCTCTAGCAGGACTACAGCAATGTTAATAGACTCATTCTGTAGAACATGCTCTAGCAGGAATACATCAATGCTAATAGGTCCATTTTGTAGAACATGCTCTAGCAGGGCTACATCAATGCTGATTGGTCCATTCTATTGAACATGCTCTAGCAGGGCTACATCAATGTTAATAGACTCATTCTGTAGAACATGCTCTAGCAGGAATACATCAATGTTGATAGGTCCATTCTGTAGAACATGCTCTAGCAGGACTACATCAATGTTAATAGACTCATTCTGTAGAACATGCTCTAGCAGGACTACAGCAATGCTGATAGGTCTATTCTGTAGAACATGCTCTAGCAGGAATACAGCAATGCTGATAGGTCTATTCTGTAGAACATGCTCTAGCAGGAATACATCAATGTTAATAGGTCCATTCTGTAGAACATGCTCTAACAGGGCTACATCAATGTTAATAGACTCATTCTGTAGAACATGCTCTAGCAGGAATACATCAATGTTAATAGGTCCATTCTGTAGAACATGCTCTAGCAGGAATACATCAATGTTAATAGACTCATTCTGTAGAACATGCTCTAGCAGGACTACATCAATGTTAATAGGTCCATTCTATAGAACATGCTCTAGCAGGAATACATCAATGTTAATAGACTCATTCTGTAGAACATGCTCTAGCAGGACTACATCAATGTTAATAGGTCCATTCTGTAGAACATGCTCTAGCAGGACTACATCAATGTTAATAGGTCCATTCTATAGGACATGCTCTGGCAGGACTACAGCAATGCTGATAGGTCCATTCTGTAGAACATGCTCTAGCAGGGCTACATCAATGTTGATAGGTCAATTCTGTAGAACATGCTCTAGCAGGACTACAGCAATGCTGATAGGTCCATTCTGTAGAACATGCTCTAGCAGGACTACATCAATGCTGATAGGTCCATTCTATAGAACATGCTCTAGCAGGAATACATCAATGTTAATAGACTCATTCTGTAGAACATGCTCTAGCAGGGCTACATCAATGTTGATAGGGCCATTCTGTAGAACATGCTCTAGCAGGGCTACATCAATGTTAATAGACCCATTCTGTAGAACATGCTCTAGCAGGGCTACAGCAATGTTGATAGGTCCATTCTGTAGAACATGCTCTAGCAGGACTACATCAATGTTAATAGATTCATTCTGTAGAACATGCTCTAGCAGGGCTACATCAATGTTGATAGGTCCATTCTGTAGAACATGCTCTAGCAGGGCTACATCAATGTTAATAGACTCATTCTGTAGAACATGCTCTAGCAGGACTCCATCAATGCTAATAGGTCCATTCTGTAGAACATTCTCTAGCAGGACTCCATCAATGTTAATAGGTCCATTCTGTAGAACATGCTCTAGCAGGACTACATCAATGCTGATAGGTCCATTCTATAGAACATGCTCTAGCAGGGCTACATCAAGGTTAATAGACCCATTCTGTAGAACATGCTCTAGCAGGAATACATCAATGTTAATAGGTCCATTCTGTAGAACATGCTCTAGCAGGACTACAGCAATGTTAATAGACTCATTCTGTAGAACATGCTCTAGCAGGAATACATCAATGCTAATAGGTCCATTTTGTAGAACATGCTCTAGCAGGGCTACATCAATGCTGATTGGTCCATTCTATAGAACATGCTCTAGCAGGGCTACATCAATGTTAATAGACTCATTCTGTAGAACATGCTCTAGCAGGACTACATCAATGTTAATAGACTCATTCTGTAGAACATGCTCTAGCAGGACTACAGCAATGCTGATAGACTCATTCTGTAGAACATGCTCTAGCAGGAATACAGCAATGCTGATAGGTCTATTCTGTAGAACATGCTCTAGCAGGAATACATCAATGTTAATAGGTCCATTCTGTAGAACATGCTCTAACAGGGCTACATCAATGTTAATAGACTCATTCTGTAGAACATGCTCTAGCAGGAATACATCAATGTTAATAGGTCCATTCTGTAGAACATGCTCTAGCAGGAATACATCAATGTTAATAGACTCATTCTGTAGAACATGCTCTAGCAGGACTACATCAATGTTAATAGGTCCATTCTATAGAACATGCTCTAGCAGGAATACATCAATGTTAATAGACTCATTCTGTAGAACATGCTCTAGCAGGACTACATCAATGTTAATAGGTCCATTCTGTAGAACATGCTCTAGCAGGACTACATCAATGTTAATAGGTCCATTCTATAGGACATGCTCTGGCAGGACTACAGCAATGCTGATAGGTCCATTCTGTAGAACATGCTCTAGCAGGGCTACATCAATGTTGATAGGTCCATTCTGTAGAACATGCTCTAGCAGGACTACAGCAATGCTGAAAGGTCCATTCTGTAGAACATGCTCTAGCAGGACTACATCAATGCTGATAGGTCCATTCTATAGAACATGCTCTAGCAGGAATACATCAATGTTAATAGACTCATTCTGTAGAACATGCTCTAGCAGGGCTACATCAATGTTGATAGGTCCATTCTGTAGAACATGCTCTAGCAGGACTACAGCAATGCTGATAGGTCCATTCTGTAGAACATGCTCTAGCAGGACTACATCAATGTTAATAGACTCATTCTGTAGAACATGCTCTAGCAGGACTACATCAATGCTAATAGGTCCATTCTATAGAACATGCTCTAGCAGGACTACATCAATGTTAATAGGTCCATTCTGTAGAACATGCTCTAGCAGGGCTACATCAATGCTAATAGGTCCATTCTGTAGAACATGCTCTAGCAGGACTACATCGATGTTAATAGGTCCATTCTGTAGAACTTGCTCTAGCAGGGCTACAGCAATGCTGATAGGTCAATTTTGTAGAACATGCTCTAGCAGGAATACATCAATGTTGATAGGTCCATTCTGTAGAACATGCTCTAGCAGGGCTACATCAATGCTGATAGGTCCATTCTGTAGAACATGCTCTAGCAGGACTACATCAATGTTAATAGACTCATTCTGTAGAACATGCTCTAGCAGGACTACAGCAATGCTGATAGGTCCATTCTATAGAACATGCTCTAGCAGGACTACATCAATGTTAATAGGTCCATTCTGTAGAACATGCTCTAGCAGGGCTACATCAATGCTAATAGGTCCATTCTGTAGAACATGCTCTAGCAGGACTACATCAATGTTAATAGGTCCATTCTGTAGAACTTGCTCTAGCAGGGCTACAGCAATGCTGATAGGTCCATTCTGTAGAACATGCTCTAGCAGGACTACATCAATGCTGATAGGTCCATTCTGTAGAACATGCTCTAGCAGGAATACATCAATGTTAATAGACTCATTCTGTAGAACATGCTCTAGCAGGCCTACATCAATGTTGATAGGTCCATTCTGTAGAACATGCTCTAGCAGGACTACAGCAATGCTGATAGGTCCATTCTGTAGAACATGCTCTAGCAGGACTACAGCAATGCTGATAGGTCCATTCTGTAGAACATGCTCTAGCAGGAATACATCAATGTTAATAGACTCATTCTGTAGAACATGCTCTAGCAGGGCTACATCAATGTTGATAGGTCCATTCTGTAGAACATGCTCTAGCAGGACTACAGCAATGCTGATAGGTCCATTCTGTAGAACATGCTCTAGCAGGAATACATCAATGTTAATAGACTCATTCTGTAGAACATGCTCTAGCAGGAATACAGCAATGCTAATAGACTCATTCTGTAGAACATGCTCTAGCAGGACTACATCAATGTTGATAGGTCCATTCTGTAGAACATGCTCTAGCAGGACTACAGCAATGCTGATAGGTCCATTCTGTAGAACATGCTCTAGCAGGACTACAGCAATGCTGATAGGTCCATTCTGTAGAACATGCTCTAGCAGGAATACAGCAATGCTGATAGGTCCATTCTGTAGAACATGCTCTAGCAGGACTACAGCAATGCTAATAGGTCCATTCTGTAGAACATGCTCTAGCAGGACTACAGCAATGCTAATAGGTCCATTCTGTAGAACATGCTCTAGCAGGACTACATCAATGTTAATAGACTCATTCTGTAGAACATGCTGTAGCAGGGCTACATCAATGCTGATAGGTCCATTCTGTAGAACATGCTCTAGCAGGACTACATCAATGTTAATAGGTCCATTCTGTAGAACATGCTCTAGCAGGGCTACATCAATGCTAATAGGTCCATTCTGTAGAACATGCTCTAGCAGGACTACATCAATGTTAATAGGTCCATTCTGTAGAACTTGCTCTAGCAGGGCTACATCAATGCTGATAGGTCCATTCTGTAGAACATGCTCTAGCAGGACTACATCAATGTTAATAGACTCATTCTGTAGAACATGCTCTAGCAGGAATACAGCAATGCTGATAGGTCCATTCTATAGGACATGCTCTAGCAGGACTACAGCAATGCTGATAGGTCCATTCTATAGAACATGCTCTAGCAGGACTACATCAATGTTAATAGACTCATTCTGTAGAACATGCTCTAGCAGGGCTACATCAATGCTAATAGGTCCATTCTATAGAACATGCTCCAGCAGGACTACATCAATGCTGATAGGTCCATTCTGTAGAACATGCTCTGGCAGGACTACATCAATGTTAATAGACTCATTCTATAGAACATGCTCTAGCAGGGCTACATCAATGTTAATAGACTCATTCTGTGGAACATGCTCTAGCAGGACTACATCAATGCTGATAGGTCCATTCTATAGAACATGCTCTAGCAGGGCTACATCAATGTTGATAGGTCCATTCTGTAGAACATGCTCTAGCAGGACTACATCAATGTTAATAGGTCCATTCTGTATAACATGCTCTAGCAGGACTACAGCAATGTTGATAGGTGTATTCTGTAGAACATGCTCTAGCAGGACTACATCAATGTTAATAGACTCATTCTGTAGAACATGCTCTAGCAGGGCTACATCAATGCTAATAGGTCCATTCTATAGAACATGCTCTAGCAGGACTACATCAATGCTGATAGGTCCATTCTGTAGAACATGCTCTAGCAGGACTACAGCAATGCTGATAGGTCCATTCTGTAGAACATGCTCTAGCAGGGCTACAGCAATGCAGATAGGTCCATTCTGTAGAACATGCTCTAGCAGGACTACATCAATGTTAATAGGTCCATTCTGTAGAACATGCTCTAGCAGGACTACATCAATGTTAATAGACTCATTCTGTAGAACATGCTCTAGCAGGACTACATCAATGCTGATAGGTCCATTCTGTAGAACATGCTCTAGCAGGACTACATCAATGTTAATAGACCCATTCTGTAGAACATGCTCTAGCAGGACTACATCAATGCTGATAGGTCCATTCTGTAGAACATGCTCTAGCAGGACTACATCAATGTTAATAGGTCCATTCTGTAGAACATGCTCTAGCAGGACTACATCAATGCTGATAGGTCCATTCTGTAGAACATGCTCTAGCAGGACTACATCAATGTTAATAGACCCATTCTGTACAACATGCTCTAGCAGGACTACATCAATGCTGATAGGTCCATTCTGTAGAACATGCTCTAGCAGGACTACATCAATGTTAATAGGTCCATTCTGTAGAACATGCTCTAGCAGGACTACAGCAATGCTGATAGGTCCATTCTGTAGAACATGCTCTAGCAGGACTACATCAATGTTAATAGGTCCATTCTGTAGAACATGCTCTAGCAGGACTACATCAATGTTAATAGACTCATTCTGTAGAACATGCTCTAGCAGGGCTACAGCAATGCTGATAGGTCCATTCTGTAGAACATGCTCTAGCAGGACTAGATGAATGCTAATAGGTCCATTCTGTAGAACATGCTCTAGCAGGACTACATGAATGCTAATAGGTCCATTCTGTAGAACATGCTCTGGCAGGACTACATCAATGTTAATAGACTCATTCTGTAGAACATGCTCTAGCAGGACTACATCAATGCTGATAGGTCCATTCTGTAGAACATGCTCTAGCAGGACTACATCAATGTTAATAGGTCCATTCTGTAGAACATGCTCTAGCAGGACTACAGCAATGCTGATAGGTCCATTCTGTAGAACATGCTCTAGCAGGACTACATCAATGTTAATAGGTCCATTCTGTAGAACATGCTCTAGCAGGACTACATCAATGTTAATAGACTCATTCTGTAGAACATGCTCTAGCAGGACTACATGAATGCTGATAGGTCCATTCTGTAGAACATGCTCTAGCAGGACTACATCAATGTTAATAGGTCCATTCTGTAGAACATGCTCTAGCAGGACTACAGCAATGCTGATAGGTCCATTCTGTAGAACATGCTCTAGCAGGACTACATCAATGTTAATAGGTCCATTCTGTAGAACATGCTCTAGCAGGACTACATCAATGTTAATAGACTCATTCTGTAGAACATGCTCTAGCAGGACTACATGAATGCTAATAGGTCCATTCTGTAGAACATGCTCTAGCAGGGCTACATCAATGCTGATAGGTCCATTCTGTAGAACATGCTCTAGCAGGGCTACATCAATGCTAATAGGTCCATTCTGTAGAACATGCTCTAGCAGGGCTACATCAATGCTGATAGACTCATTCTGTAGAACATGCTCTAGCAGGGCTACAGCAATGTTAATAGACTCATTCTATAGGACATGCTCTAGCAGGACTACAGCAATGTTGATAGGTCCATTCTGTAGAACATGCTCTGGCAGGAATACAGCAATGCTGATAGGTCCATTCTATAGGACATGCTCTGGCAGGGCTACATCAATGCTGATAGGTCCATTCTGTAGAACATGCTCTAGCAGGGCTACATCAATGCTAATAGACTCATTCTGTAGAACATGTTCTAGCAGGACTACAGCAATGCTGATAGGTCCATTCTGTAGAACATGCTCTGGCAGGAATACAGCAATGCTGATAGGTCCATTCTATAGGACATGCTCTGGCAGGGCTACATCAATGCTAATAGGTCCATTCTGTAGGACATGCTCTAGCAGGAATACATCAATGTTGATAGGTCCATTCTGTAGAACATGCTCTAGCAGGACTACAGCAATGTTAATAGACTCATTCTGTAGAACATGCTCTAGCAGGGCTACATCAATGCTAATAGGTCCATTCTGTAGAACATGCTCTAACAGGGCTACATCAATGCTAATAGGTCCATTCTGTAGAACATGCTCTAGCAGGAATACAGCAATGCTGATAGGTCCATTCTGTAGAACATGCTCTAGCAGGACTACATCAATGCTGATAGGTCCATTCTGTAGAACATGCTCTAGCAGGGCTACATGAATGCTAATAAGTCCATTCTGTAGAACATGCTCTAGCAGGGCTACAGCAATGCTAATAGGTCCATTCTGTAGAACATGCTCTAGCAGGACTACATCAATGTTAATAGACTCATTCTGTAGAACATGCTCTAGCAGGACTACAGCAATGTTAATAGACTCATTTTGTAGAACATGCTCTAACAGGAATACATCAATGCTAATAGGTCCATTCTGTAGAACATGCTCTAGCAGGAATACAGCAATGCTGATAGGTCCATTCTGTAGAACATGCTCTAGCAGGACTACATCAATGTTAATAGACTCATTCTGTAGAACATGCTCTAGCAGGGCTACATCAATGCTAATAGGTCCATTCTGTAGAACATGCTCTAACAGGGCTACATCAATGCTAATAGGTCCATTCTGTAGAACATGCTCTAGCAGGAATACAGCAATGCTGATAGGTCCATTCTGTAGAACATGCTCTAGCAGGAATACATCAATGTTAATAGACTCATTCTGTAGAACATGCTCTAGCAGGACTACATCAATGCTGATAGGTCCATTCTGTAGAACATGCTCTAGCAGGGCTACATCAATGTTAATAGGTCCATTCTATAGAACATGCTCTAGCAGGGCTACATCAATGTTAATAGGTCCATTCTGTAGAACATGCTCTAGCAGGGCTACATGAATGCTAATAAGTCCATTCTGTAGAACATGCTCTAGCAGGGCTACAGCAATGCTAATAGGTCCATTCTGTAGAACATGCTCTAGCAGGACTACATCAATGCTGATAGGTCCATTCTGTAGAACATGCTCTAGCAGGACTACATCAATGTTAATAGACTCATTCTGTAGAACATGCTCTAGCAGGAATACAGCAATGCTGATAGGTCCATTCTATAGAACATGCTCTAGCAGGACTACATCAATGCTGATAGGTCCATTCTGTAGAACATGCTCTAGCAGGACTACAGCAATGTTAATAGACTCATTCTGTAGAACATGCTCTAGCAGGAATACAGCAATGCTGATAGGTCTATTCTGTAGAACATGCTCTAGCAGGACTACATCAATGCTGATTGATCCATTCTGTAGAACATGCTCTAGCAGGGCTACATCAATCCTAATCGGTCCATTCTGTAGAACATGCTCTAGCAGGACTCCATCAATGCTAGTAGGTCCATTCTGTAGAACATGCTCTAGCAGGGCTACATCAATGCTAATAGGTCCATTCTGTAGAACATGCTCTAGCAGGGCTACATCAATGCTGATAGACTCATTCTGTAGAACATGCTCTAGCAGGGCTACAGCAATGTTAATAGACTCATTCTATAGGACATGCTCTAGCAGGACTACAGCAATGTTGATAGGTCCATTCTGTAGAACATGCTCTAGCAGGAATACATCAATGTTGATAGGTCCATTTTGTAGAACATGCTCTAGCAGGGCTACATCAATGTTAATAGACTCATTCTGTAGAACATGCTCTAGCAGGACTACATCAATGTTAATAGACTCATTCTATAGAACATGCTCTAGCAGGGCTACATCAATGTTGATAGGTCCATTCTGTAGAACATGCTCTAGCAGGACTACATCAATGTTAATAGACTCATTCTGTAGAACATGCTCTAGCAGGACTACATCAATGTTAATAGACTCATTCTATAGAACATGCTCTAGCAGGACTACATCAATGTTAATAGACTCATTCTATAGAACATGCTCTAGCAGGGCTACATCAATGTTGATAGGTCCATTCTGTAGAACATGCTCTGGCAGGACTACAGCAATGCTGATAGGTCCATTCTGTAGGACATGCTCTAGCAGGAATACATCAATGCTGATAGGTCCATTCTGTAGAACATGCTCTGGCAGGACTACATCAATGTTAATAGACTCATTCTGTAGAACATGCTCTAGCAGGACTACATCAATGTTAATAGACTCATTCTATAGAACATTCTCTAGCAGGACTACATCAATGTTAATAGACTCATTCTATAGAACATGCTCTAGGAGGGCTACATCAATGCTAATAGACTCATTCTGTAGAACATGCTCTAGCAGGGCTACATCAATGTTGATAGGTTCCTTCTGTAGGACATGCTCTTGCAGGACTACATCAATGCTGATAGGTCCATTCTGTAGAACATGCTCTAGCAGGGCTACATCAATGTTAATAGACTCATTCTGTAGAACATGCTCTAGCAGGACTACAGCAATGTTAATAGACTCATTCTGTAGAACATGCTCTAGCAGGAATACAGCAATGCTGATAGGTCTATTCTGTAGAACATGCTCTAGCAGGACTACATCAATGCTGATTGATCCATTCTGTAGAACATGCTCTAGCAGGGCTACATCAATCCTAATCGGTCCATTCTGTAGAACATGCTCTAGCAGGACTCCATCAATGCTAGTAGGTCCATTCTGTAGAACATGCTCTAGCAGGGCTACATCAATGCTAATAGGTCCATTCTGTAGAACATGCTCTAGCAGGGCTACATCAATGCTGATAGACTCATTCTGTAGAACATGCTCTAGCAGGGCTACAGCAATGTTAATAGACTCATTCTATAGGACATGCTCTAGCAGGACTACAGCAATGTTGATAGGTCCATTCTGTAGAACATGCTCTAGCAGGAATACATCAATGTTGATAGGTCCATTTTGTAGAACATGCTCTAGCAGGACTACATCAATGTTAATAGACTCATTCTATAGAACATGCTCTAGCAGGGCTACATCAATGTTGATAGGTCCATTCTGTAGAACATGCTCTAGCAGGACTACATCAATGTTAATAGACTCATTCTGTAGAACATGCTCTAGCAGGACTACATCAATGTTAATAGACTCATTCTATAGAACATGCTCTAGCAGGACTACATCAATGTTAATAGACTCATTCTATAGAACATGCTCTAGCAGGGCTACATCAATGTTGATAGGTCCATTCTGTAGAACATGCTCTGGCAGGACTACAGCAATGCTGATAGGTCCATTCTGTAGGACATGCTCTAGCAGGAATACATCAATGCTGATAGGTCCATTCTGTAGAACATGCTCTGGCAGGACTACATCAATGTTAATAGACTCATTCTGTAGAACATGCTCTAGCAGGACTACATCAATGTTAATAGACTCATTCTATAGAACATTCTCTAGCAGGACTACATCAATGTTAATAGACTCATTCTATAGAACATGCTCTAGGAGGGCTACATCAATGCTAATAGATTCATTCTGTAGAACATGCTCTAGCAGGGCTACATCAATGTTGATAGGTTCCTTCTGTAGGACATGCTCTAGCAGGACTACATCAATGCTGATAGGTCCATTCTGTAGAACATGCTCTAGCAGGGCTACATCAATGTTAATAGACTCATTCTGTAGAACATGCTCTAGCAGGACTACATCAATGTTAATAGACTCATTCTATAGAACATGCTCTAGCAGGGCTACATCAATGCTAATAGACTTATTCTGTAGAACTTGCTCTAGCACTGCTACAGCAATGCTGATAGGTCCATTCTGTAGAACATGCTCTAGCAGGACTACATCAATGTTAATAGACTCATTCTGTAGAACATGCTCTAGCAGGGCTACATCAATGCTAATAGACTCATTCTGTAGAACATGCTCTAGCAGGGCTACATCAATGTTGATAGGTCCATTCTGTAGGACATGCTCTAGCAGGAATACATCAATGCTGATAGGTCCATTCTATAGGACATGCTCTGGCAGGACTACAGCAATGCTGATAGGTCCATTCTGTAGAACATGCTCTAGCAGGACTACATCAATGTTAATAGACTCATTCTATAGAACATGCTCTAGCAGGGCTACATCAATGTTGATAGGTCCATTCTGTAGAACATGCTCTAGCAGGACTACATCAATGTTAATAGACTCATTCTGTAGAACATGCTCTAGCAGGGCTACATCAATGCTAATAGACTCATTCTGTAGAACATGCTCTAGCAGGGCTACATCAATGTTGATAGGTCCATTCTGTAGGACATGCTCTAGCAGGAATACATCAATGCTGATAGGTCCATTCTATAGGACATGCTCTGGCAGGACTACAGCAATGCTGATAGGTCCATTCTATAGAACATGCTCTAGCAGGACTACATCAATGTTAATAGACTCATTCTATAGAACATGCTCTAGCAGGGCTACATCAATGTTAATAGACTCATTCTGTAGAACATGCTCTAGCAGGATTACATCAATGTTAATAGACTCATGCTATAGAACATGCTCTAGCAGGGCTACATCAATGTTAATAGACCCATTCTGTAGAACATGCTCTAGCAGGGCTACATCAATGTTAATAGACTCATTCTGTAGAACATGCTCTAGCAGGAATACATCAATGCTGATAGGTCCATTCTATAGGACATGCTCTGGCAGGACTACAGCAATGCTGATAGGTCCATTCTATAGGACATGCTCTGGCAGGACTACAGCAATGCTGATAGGTCCATTCTGTAGAACATGCTCTAGCATGGCTACATCAATGCTGATAGGTCCATTCTGTAGAACATGCTCTAGCAGGAATACAGCAATGTTGATAGGTCCATTCTGTAGAACATGCTCTAGCAGGAATACATCAATGTTAATAGACTCATTCTGTAGAACATGCTCTAGCAGGACTACATCAATGTTAATAGACTCATTCTATAGAACATGCTCTAGCAGGACTACATCAATGCTGATAGGTCCATTCTGTAGAACATGCTCTAGCAGGACTACAGCAATGTTAATAGACTCATTCTGTAGAACATGCTCTAGCAGGGCTACATCAATGTTGATAGGTCCATTCTGTAGGACATGCTCTAGCAGGAATACATCAATGCTGATAGGTCCATTCTATAGGACATGCTCTGGCAGGACTACAGCAATGCTGATAGGTCCATTCTGTAGAACATGCTCTAGCAGGGCTACATCAATGCTGATAGGTCCATTCTGTAGAACATGCTCTAGCAGGAATACAGCAATGTTGATAGGTCCATTCTGTAGAACATGCTCTAGCAGGAATACATCAATGTTAATAGACTCATTCTGTAGAACATGCTCTAGCAGGACTACATCAATGTTAATAGACTCATTCTATAGAACATGCTCTAGCAGGACTACATCAATGCTGATAGGTCCATTCTGTAGAACATGCTCTAGCAGGACTACATCAATGTTAATAGACTCATTCTGTAGAACATGCTCTAGCAGGACTACAGCAATGTTGATAGGTCCATTCTGTAGAACATGCTCTAGCAGGACTACATCAATGTTAATAGACTCATTCTGTAGAACATGCTCTAGCAGGAATACAGCAATGTTGATAGGTCTATTCTGTAGAACATGCTCTAGCAGGACTACATCAATGTTAATAGACTCATTCTGTAGAACATGCTCTAGCAGGACTACAGCAATGCTGATAGGTCCATTCTGTAGAACATGCTCTAGCAGGACTACAGCAATGTTGATAGGTCCATTCTGTAGAACATGCTCTAGCAGGAATACATCAATGTTGATAGGTCCATTCTGTAGAACATGCTCTGGCAGGGCTACATCAATGTTAATAGACTCATTCTGTAAAACATGCTCTAGCAGGGCTACATCAATGCTAATAGGTCCATTTTGTAGAACATGCTCTAGCAGGGCTACATCAATGTTAATAGACTCATTCTGTAGAACATGCTCTAGCAGGAATACAGCAATGTTGATAGGTCTATTCTGTAGAACATGCTCTAGCAGGACTACATCAATGTTAATAGACTCATTCTGTAGAACATGCTCTAGCAGGAATACAGCAATGTTGATAGGTCTATTCTGTAGAACATGCTCTAGCAGGACTACATCAATGTTAATAGACTCATTCTGTAGAACATGCTCTAGCAGGAATACATCAATGTTAATAGACTCATTCTGTAGAACATGCTCTAGCAGGAATACAGCAATGTTGATAGGTCCATTCTGTAGAACATGCTCTAGCAGGAATACAGCAATGCTGATAGGTCCATTCTGTAGAACATGCTCTAGCAGGAATACATCAATGCTGATAGGTCCATTCTATAGAACATGCTCTAGCAGGGCTACATCAATGTTAATAGACTCATTCTGTAGAACATGCTCTAGCAGGAATACAGCAATGTTGATAGGTCCATTCTGTAAAACATGCTCTAGCAGGGCTACATCAATGCTGATAGGTCCATTCTGTAGAACATGCTCTAGCAGGACTACAGCAATGTTAATAGACTCATTCTGTAGAACATGCTCTAGCAGGACTACATCAATGTTAATAGACTCATTCTGTAAAACATGCTCTAGCAGGGCTACATCAATGCTAATAGGTCCATTTTGTAGAACATGCTCTAGCAGGGCTACATCAATGTTAATAGACTCAATCTGTAGAACATGCTCTAGCAGGACTACATCAATGCTAATAGGTCCATTCTGTAGAACATGCTCTAGCAGGGCTACATCAATGTTGATAGGTCCATTCTGTAGAACATGCTCTAGCAGGACTACATCAATGTTAATAGACTCATTCTGTAGAACATGCTCTAGCAGGACTACATCAATGTTAATAGGTCCATTCTGTAGAACATGCTCTAGCAGGACTACATCAATGTTAATAGACTCATTCTGTAGAACATGCTCTGGCAGGACTACATCAATGTTAATAGACTCATTCTGTAGAACATGCTCTAGCAGGAATACATCAATGTTAATAGACTCATTCTGTAGAACATGCTCTAGCAGGACTACAGCAATGCTGATAGGTCCATTCTGTAGAACATGCTCTGGCAGGACTACATCAATGTTAATAGGTCCATTCTGTAGAACATGCTCTAGCAGGGCTACATCAATGTTAATAGACTCATTCTATAGAACATGCTCTAGCAGGACTACAGCAATGTTGATAGGTCTATTCTGTAGGACATGCTCTGGCAGGACTACATCAATGTTAATAGGTCCATTCTGTAGAACATGCTCTAGCAGGGCTACATCAATGTTAATAGACTCATTCTATAGAACATACTCTAGCAGGACTACATCAATGTTAATAGACTCATTCTGTAGAACATGCTCTAGCAGGACTACAGCAATGTTGATAGGTCCATTCTGTAGAACATGCTCTAGCAGGACTACATCAATGTTAATAGACTCATTCTGTAGAACATGCTCTAGCAGGGCTACATCAATGTTGATAGGTCCATTCTGTAGAACATGCTCTAGCAGGAATACAGCAATGCTGATAGGTCCATTCTGTAGAACATGCTCTAGCAGGACTACAGCAATGTTGATAGGTCCATTCTGTAGAACATGCTCTAGCAGGAATACAGCAATGCTGATAGGTCCATTCTGTAGAACATGCTCTAGCAGGGCTACATCAATGTTGATAGGTCCATTCTGTAGAACATGCTCTAGCAGGACTACATCAATGTTAATAGACTCATTCTGTAGAACATGCTCTAGCAGGGCTACATCAATGTTGATAGGGCCATTCTGTAGAACATGCTCTAGCAGGGCTACATCAATGTTAATAGACCCATTCTGTAGAACATGCTCTAGCAGGGCTACAGCAATGTTGATAGGTCCATTCTGTAGAACATGCTCTAGCAGGACTACATCAATGTTAATAGACTCATTCTGTAGAACATGCTCTAGCAGGGCTACATCAATGTTGATAGGTCCATTCTGTAGAACATGCTCTAGCAGGGCTACATCAATGTTAATAGACTCATTCTGTAGAACATGCTCTAGCAGGACTCCATCAATGCTAATAGGTCCATTCTGTAGAACATTCTCTAGCAGGACTCCATCAATGTTAATAGGTCCATTCTGTAGAACATGCTCTAGCAGGACTACATCAATGCTGATAGGTCCATTCTATAGAACATGCTCTAGCAGGGCTACATCAATGTTAATAGACCCATTCTGTAGAACATGCTCTAGCAGGACTACATCAATGTTAATAGGTCCATTCTGTAGAACATGCTCTAGCAGGACTACAGCAATGTTAATAGACTCATTCTGTAGAACATGCTCTAGCAGGAATACATCAATGTTAATAGGTCCATTTTGTAGAACATGCTCTAGCAGGACAACAGCAATGTTAATAGACTCATTCTGTAGAACATGCTCTAGTAGGAATACATCAATGCTAATAGGTCCATTTTGTAGAACATGCTCTAGCAGGGCTACATCAATGCTGATTGGTCCATTCTATAGAACATGCTCCAGCAGGGCTACATCAATGTTAATAGACTCATTCTGTAGAACATGCTCTAGCAGGAATACATCAATGTTGATAGGTCCATTCTGTAGAACATGCTCTAGCAGGACTACATCAATGTTGATAGACTCATTCTGTAGAACATGCTCTAGCAGGACTACAGCAATGCTGATAGGTCTATTCTGTAGAACATGCTCTAGCAGGAATACAGCAATGCTGATAGGTCTATTCTGTAGAACATGCTCTAGCAGGAATACATCAATGTTAATAGGTCCATTCTGTAGAACATGCTCTAACAGGGCTACATCAATGTTAATAGACTCATTCTGTAGAACATGCTCTAGCAGGAATACATCAATGTTGATAGGTCCATTCTGTAGAACATGCTCTAGCAGGGCTACATCAATGTTAATAGACTCATTCTATAGAACATGCTCTAGCAGGACTACATCAATGTTAATAGACTCATTCTGTAGAACATGCTCTAGCAGGGCTACATCAATGTTAATAGGTCCATTTTGTAGAACATGCTCTAGCAGGACTACATCAATGTTAATAGACTCATTCTGTAGAACATGCTCTAGCAGGGCTACATCAATGTTAATAGACCCATTCTGTAGAACATGCTCTAGCAGGACTACAGCAATGCTGATAGGTCTATTCTGTAGAACATGCTCTAGCAGGAATACAGCAATGCTGATAGGTCTATTCTGTAGAACATGCTCTAGCAGGAATACATCAATGTTAATAGGTCCATTCTGTAGAACATGCTCTAACAGGGCTACATCAATGTTAATAGACTCATTCTGTAGAACATGCTCTAGCAGGAATACATCAATGTTGATAGGTCCATTCTGTAGAACATGCTCTAGCAGGGCTACATCAATGTTAATAGACTCATTCTATAGAACATGCTCTAGCAGGACTACATCAATGTTAATAGACTCATTCTGTAGAACATGCTCTAGCAGGGCTACATCAATGTTAATAGGTCCATTTTGTAGAACATGCTCTAGCAGGACTACATCAATGTTAATAGACTCATTCTGTAGAACATGCTCTAGCAGGGCTACATCAATGTTAATAGACCCATTCTGTAGAACATGCTCTAGCAGGACTACAGCAATGCTGATAGGTCTATTCTGTAGAACATGCTCTAGCAGGAATACAGCAATGCTGATAGGTCTATTCTGTAGAACATGCTCTAGCAGGAATACATCAATGTTAATAGACCCATTCTGTAGAACATGCTCTAGCAGGGCTACATCAATGTTAATAGACTCATTCTATAGAACATTCTCTAGCAGGAATACATCAATGTTAATAGGTCCATTCTGTAGAACATGCTCTAGCAGGACTACAGCAATGTTAATAGACTCATTCTGTAGAACATGCTCTAGCAGGAATACATCAATGCTAATAGGTCCATTTTGTAGAACATGCTCTAGCAGGGCTACATCAATGCTGATTGGTCCATTCTATAGAACATGCTCTAGCAGGACTACATCAATGTTAATAGGTCCATTCTGTAGAACATGCTCTAGCAGGACTACAGCAATGTTAATAGACTCATTCTGTAGAACATGCTCTAGCAGGAATACATCAATGCTAATAGGTCCATTTTGTAGAACATGCTCTAGCAGGGCTACATCAATGCTGATTGGTCCATTCTATAGAACATGCTCTAGCAGGGCTACATCAATGTTAATAGACTCATTCTGTAGAACATGCTCTAGCAGGAATACATCAATGTTGATAGGTCCATTCTGTAGAACATGCTCTAGCAGGACTACATCAATGTTGATAGACTCATTCTGTAGAACATGCTCTAGCAGGACTACAGCAATGCTGATAGGTCTATTCTGTAGAACATGCTCTAGCAGGAATACAGCAATGCTGATAGGTCTATTCTGTAGAACATGCTCTAGCAGGAATACATCAATGTTAATAGGTCCATTCTGTAGAACATGCTCTAACAGGGCTACATCAATGTTAATAGACTCATTCTGTAGAACATGCTCTAGCAGGAATACATCAATGTTGATAGGTCCATTCTGTAGAACATGCTCTAGCAGGGCTACATCAATGTTAATAGACTCATTCTATAGAACATGCTCTAGCAGGACTACATCAATGTTAATAGACTCATTCTGTAGAACATGCTCTAGCAGGGCTACATCAATGTTAATAGGTCCATTTTGTAGAACATGCTCTAGCAGGACTACATCAATGTTAATAGACTCATTCTGTAGAACATGCTCTAGCAGGGCTACATCAATGTTAATAGACCCATTCTGTAGAACATGCTCTAGCAGGACTACAGCAATGCTGATAGGTCTATTCTGTAGAACATGCTCTAGCAGGAATACAGCAATGCTGATAGGTCTATTCTGTAGAACATGCTCTAGCAGGAATACATCAATGTTAATAGACCCATTCTGTAGAACATGCTCTAGCAGGGCTACATCAATGTTAATAGACTCATTCTGTAGAACATGCTCTAGCAGGAATACATCAATGTTGATAGGTCCATTCTGTAGAACATGCTCTAGCAGGGCTACATCAATGTTAATAGACTCATTCTATAGAACATGCTCTAGCAGGACTACATCAATGTTAATAGACTCATTCTGTAGAACATGCTCTAGCAGGGCTACATCAATGTTAATAGGTCCATTTTGTAGAACATGCTCTAGCAGGACTACATCAATGCTAATAGACTCATTCTGTAGAACATGCTCTAGCAGGAATACATCAATGTTAATAGACTCATTCTGTAGAACATGCTCTAGCAGGGCTACATCAATGTTAATAGGTCCATTTTGTAGAACATGCTCTAGCAGGACTACATCAATGTTGATAGGTCCATTCTGTAGAACATGCTCTAGCAGGACTACAGCAATGTTGATAGGTCCATTCTGTAGAACATGCTCTAGCAGGAATACATCAATGCTGATAGGTCCATTCTGTAGAACATGCTCTAGCAGGACTACATCAATGTTAATAGACTCATTCTGTAGAACATGCTCTAGCAGGGCTACATCAATGTTAATAGGTCCATTCTGTAGAACATGCTCTAGCAGGGCTACATCAATGCTGATAGGTCCATTCTGTAGAACATGCTCTAGCAGGGCTACATCAATGCTGATAGGTCCATTCTGTAGAACATGCTCTAGCAGGACTACATCAATGCTGATAGGTCCATTCTGTAGAACATGCTCTAGCAGGGCTACATCAATGTAAATAGACTCATTCTGTAGAACATGCTCCAGCAGGGCTACATCAATGTTAATAGGTCCATTCTGTAGATCATGCTCTAGCAGGGCTACATCAATGCTGATAGGTCCATTCTGTAGAACATGCTCTAGCAGGGCTACATCAATGCTGATAGGTCCATTCTGTAGAACATGCTCTAGCAGGACTACATCAATGCTAATAGGTCCATTCTGTAGAACATGCTTTAGCAGGGCTACAGCAATGCTGATAGGTCCATTCTGTAGAACATGCTCTAGCAGGACTACATCAATGCTAATATGTCCATTTTGTAGAACATGCTCTAGCAGGACTACAGCAATGCTGATAGGTCCATTCTGTAGAACATGCTCTAGCAGGAATACAGCAATGCTGATAGGTACATTCTATAGGACATGCTCTAGCAGGAATACAGCAATGCTGATAGGTACATTCTATAGGACATGCTCTGGCAGGGCTACAGCAATGCTGATAGGTCCATTCTGTAGAACATGCTCTAGCAGGAATACATCAATGCTGATAGGTCCATTCTGTAGAACATGCTCTAACAGGACTACATCAATGCTAATAGGTCCATTCTGTAGAACATGCTCTAGCAGGAATACATCAATGCTGATAGGTCTATTCGGTAGAACATGCTCTAGCAGGGCTACATCAATGCTAATAGGTCCATTCTGTAAAACATGCTCTAGCAGGACTACATCAATGCTAATATGTCCATTTTGTAGAACATGCTCTAGCTGGACTACAGCAATGCTGATAGGTCCATTCTGTAGAACATGCTCTAGCAGGACTACATCAATGCTAATAGGTCCATTCTTTAGAACATGCTTTAGCAGGACTACATCAATGCTAATAGGTCCATTCTGTAGAACATGCTCTAGCAGGACTCCATCAATGCTAATAGGTCCATTCTGTAGAACATGCTCTAGCAGGGCAACATCAATGCTAATAGGTCCATTCTGTAAAACATGCTCTAGCAGGACTACATCAATGCTGATAGGTCCATTCTGTAGAACATGCTCTAGCAGGACTACATCAATGCTAATAGGTCCATTCTGTAGAACATGCTCTAGCAGGACTACATCAATGCTAATAGGTCCATTCTGTAGAACATGCTCTAGCAGGGCTACATCAATGCTAATAGGTCCATTCTGTAAAACATGCTCTAGCAGGACTACATCAATGCTAATATGTCCATTTTGTAGAACATGCTCTAGCAGGACTACAGCAATGCTGATAGGTCCATTCTGTAGAACATGCTCTGGCAGGGCTACATCAATGTTAATAGACTCATTCTATAGAACATGCTCTAGCAGGACTACATCAATGCTAATAGGTCAATTCTGTAGAACATGCTCTAGCAGGGCTACATCAATGCTAATAGGTCCATTCTGTAGAACATGCTCTAGCAGGGCTACATCAATGCTAATAGGTCCATTCTGTAGAACATGCTCTAGCAGGACTACATCAATGCTGATAGGTCCATTCTGTAGAACATGCTCTAGCAGGAATACAGCAATGCTGATAGGTACATTCTATAGGACATGCTCTAGCAGGAATACAGCAATGCTGATAGGTACATTCTATAGGACATGCTCTGGCAGGGCTACAGCAATGCTGATAGGTCCATTCTGTAGAACATGCTCTAGCAAGAATACATCAATGCTGATAGGTCCATTCTGTAGAACATGCTCTAACAGGACTACATCAATGCTAATAGGTCCATTCTGTAGAACATGCTCTAGCAGGGCTACATCAATGTTAATAGGTCCATTCTGTAGAACATGCTCTAGCAGGACTACATCAATGCTAATAGGTCCATTCTGTAGAACATGCTCTAGCAGGGCTACATCAATGTTAATAAGTCCATTCTGTAGAACATGCTCTAGCAGGGCTACATCAATGCTGATATGTCCATTCTGTAGAACATGCTCTAGCAGGGCTACATCAATGCTGATAGGTCCATTCTGTAGAACATGCTCTAGCAGGGCTACGTCAATGTTAATAGGTCCATTCTGTAGAACATGCTCTAGCAGGGCTACATCAATGCTAATAGGTCCATTCTGTAAAACATGCTCTAGCAGGACTACATCAATGCTAACATGTCCATTTTGTAGAACATGCTCTAGCAGGACTACAGCAATGCTGATAGGTCCATTCTGTAGAACATGCTCTAGCAGGACTACATCAATGCTAATAGGTCCATTCTTTAGAACATGCTTTAGCAGGACTACATCAATGCTAATAGGTCCATTCTGTAGAACATGCTCTAGCAGGACTCCATCAATGCTAATAGGTCCATTCTGTAGAACATGCTCTAGCAGGGCTACATCAATGCTAATAGGTCCATTCTGTAAAACATGCTCTAGCAGGACTACATCAATGCTAATATGTCCATTTTGTAGAACATGCTCTAGCAGGACTACATCAATGCTGATAGGTTCATTCTGTAGAACATGCTCTAGCAGGACTACATCAATGCTAATAGGTCCATTCTGTAGAACATGCTCTAGCAGGACTACATCAATGCTAATAGGTTCATTCTGTAGAACATGCTCTAGCAGGGCTACATCAATGCTAATAGGTCCATTCTGTAAAACATGCTCTAGCAGGACTACATCAATGCTAATATGTCCATTTTGTAGAACATGCTCTAGCAGGACTACAGCAATGCTGATAGGTCCATTCTGTAGAACATGCTCTGGCAGGGCTACATCAATGTTAATAGACTCATTCTATAGAACATGCTCTAGCAGGAATACATCAATGTTAATAGGTCTATTCTGTAGAACATGCTCTAGCAGGGCTACGTCAATGCTGATAGGTCCATTCTATAGAACATGCTCTAGCAGGGCTACATCAATGCTAATAGGTCCATTCTGTAGAACATGCTCTAGCAGGAATACATCAATGCTGATAGGTCCATTCTGTAGAACATGCTCTAGCAGGGCTACAGCAATGTTAATAGACTCATTCTGTAGAACATGCTCTAGCAGGAATACATCAATGCTGATAGGTCCATTCTGTAGAACATGCTCTAGCAGGACTACAGCAATGCTGATAGGTCCATTCTGTAGAACATGCTCTAGCAGGACTACAGCAATGCTGATAGGTCCATTCTATAGAACATGCTCTAGCAGGACTACATCAATGCTGATAGGTCCATTCTATAGGACATGCTCTGGCAGGGCTACATCAATGCTAATAGGTCCATTCTGTAGAACATGCTCTAGCAGGGCTACATCAATGTTAATAGGTCCATTCTGTAGAACATGCTCTAGCAGGACTACAGCAATGCTGATAGGTCCATTCTGTAGAACATGCTCTAGCAGGGCTACAGCAATGTTAATAGACTCATTCTGTAGAACATGCTCTAGCAGGAATACAGCAATGTTGATAGGTCCATTCTGTAGAACATGCTCTAGCAGGACTACAGCAATGCTGATAGGTCCATTCTGTAGAACATGCTCTAGCAGGACTACAGCAATGCTGATAGGTCCATTCTATAGAACATGCTCTAGCAGGACTACATCAATGCTGATAGGTCCATTCTATAGGACATGCTCTGGCAGGGCTACATCAATGCTAATAGGTCCATTCTGTAGAACATGCTCTAGCAGGGCTACATCAATGTTAATAGGTCCATTCTGCAGAACATGCTCTAGCAGGACTACAGCAATGCTGATAGGTCCATTCTGTAGAACATGCTCTAGCAGGACTACAGCAATGCTGATAGGTCCATTCTGTAGAACATGCTCTAGCAGGGCTACATCAATGTTAATAGGTCCATTCTGTAGAACATGCTCTAGCAGGACTACAGCAATGTTAATAGGTCTATTCTGTAGAACATGCTCTAGCAGGGCTACGTCAATGCTGATAGGTCCATTCTATAGAACATGCTCTAGCAGGGCTACATCAATGCTAATAGGTCCATTCTGTAGAACATGCTCTAGCAGGACTACAGCAATGTTAATAGACTCATTCTGTAGAACATGCTCTAGCAGGAATACATCAATGCTGATAGGTCCATTCTGTAGAACATGCTCTAGCAGGACTACAGCAATGCTGATAGGTCCATTCTGTAGAACATGCTCTAGCAGGACTACAGCAATGCTGATAGGTCCATTCTATAGAACATGCTCTAGCAGGACTACATCAATGCTGATAGGTCCATTCTATAGGACATGCTCTGGCAGGGCTACATCAATGCTAATAGGTCCATTCTGTAGAACATGCTCTAGCAGGGCTACATCAATGTTAATAGACTCATTCTATAGAACATGCTCTAGCAGGACTACATCAATGTTAATAGACTCATTCTGTAGAACATGCTCTAGCAGGGCTACATCAATGTTAATAGGTCCATTTTGTAGAACATGCTCTAGCAGGACTACATCAATGTTAATAGACTCATTCTGTAGAACATGCTCTAGCAGGGCTACATCAATGTTAATAGACCCATTCTGTAGAACATGCTCTAGCAGGACTACAGCAATGCTGATAGGTCTATTCTGTAGAACATGCTCTAGCAGGAATACAGCAATGCTGATAGGTCTATTCTGTAGAACATGCTCTAGCAGGAATACATCAATGTTAATAGACCCATTCTGTAGAACATGCTCTAGCAGGGCTACATCAATGTTAATAGACTCATTCTATAGAACATTCTCTAGCAGGAATACATCAATGTTAATAGGTCCATTCTGTAGAACATGCTCTAGCAGGACTACAGCAATGTTAATAGACTCATTCTGTAGAACATGCTCTAGCAGGAATACATCAATGCTAATAGGTCCATTTTGTAGAACATGCTCTAGCAGGGCTACATCAATGCTGATTGGTCCATTCTATAGAACATGCTCTAGCAGGACTACATCAATGTTAATAGGTCCATTCTGTAGAACATGCTCTAGCAGGACTACAGCAATGTTAATAGACTCATTCTGTAGAACATGCTCTAGCAGGAATACATCAATGCTAATAGGTCCATTTTGTAGAACATGCTCTAGCAGGGCTACATCAATGCTGATTGGTCCATTCTATAGAACATGCTCTAGCAGGGCTACATCAATGTTAATAGACTCATTCTGTAGAACATGCTCTAGCAGGAATACATCAATGTTGATAGGTCCATTCTGTAGAACATGCTCTAGCAGGACTACATCAATGTTGATAGACTCATTCTGTAGAACATGCTCTAGCAGGACTACAGCAATGCTGATAGGTCTATTCTGTAGAACATGCTCTAGCAGGAATACAGCAATGCTGATAGGTCTATTCTGTAGAACATGCTCTAGCAGGAATACATCAATGTTAATAGGTCCATTCTGTAGAACATGCTCTAACAGGGCTACATCAATGTTAATAGACTCATTCTGTAGAACATGCTCTAGCAGGAATACATCAATGTTGATAGGTCCATTCTGTAGAACATGCTCTAGCAGGGCTACATCAATGTTAATAGACTCATTCTATAGAACATGCTCTAGCAGGACTACATCAATGTTAATAGACTCATTCTGTAGAACATGCTCTAGCAGGGCTACATCAATGTTAATAGGTCCATTTTGTAGAACATGCTCTAGCAGGACTACATCAATGTTAATAGACTCATTCTGTAGAACATGCTCTAGCAGGGCTACATCAATGTTAATAGACCCATTCTGTAGAACATGCTCTAGCAGGACTACAGCAATGCTGATAGGTCTATTCTGTAGAACATGCTCTAGCAGGAATACAGCAATGCTGATAGGTCTATTCTGTAGAACATGCTCTAGCAGGAATACATCAATGTTAATAGACCCATTCTGTAGAACATGCTCTAGCAGGGCTACATCAATGTTAATAGACTCATTCTGTAGAACATGCTCTAGCAGGAATACATCAATGTTGATAGGTCCATTCTGTAGAACATGCTCTAGCAGGGCTACATCAATGTTAATAGACTCATTCTATAGAACATGCTCTAGCAGGACTACATCAATGTTAATAGACTCATTCTGTAGAACATGCTCTAGCAGGGCTACATCAATGTTAATAGGTCCATTTTGTAGAACATGCTCTAGCAGGACTACATCAATGCTAATAGACTCATTCTGTAGAACATGCTCTAGCAGGAATACATCAATGTTAATAGACTCATTCTGTAGAACATGCTCTAGCAGGGCTACATCAATGTTAATAGGTCCATTTTGTAGAACATGCTCTAGCAGGACTACATCAATGTTGATAGGTCCATTCTGTAGAACATGCTCTAGCAGGACTACAGCAATGTTGATAGGTCCATTCTGTAGAACATGCTCTAGCAGGAATACATCAATGCTGATAGGTCCATTCTGTAGAACATGCTCTAGCAGGACTACATCAATGTTAATAGACTCATTCTGTAGAACATGCTCTAGCAGGGCTACATCAATGTTAATAGGTCCATTCTGTAGAACATGCTCTAGCAGGGCTACATCAATGCTGATAGGTCCATTCTGTAGAACATGCTCTAGCAGGGCTACATCAATGCTGATAGGTCCATTCTGTAGAACATGCTCTAGCAGGACTACATCAATGCTGATAGGTCCATTCTGTAGAACATGCTCTAGCAGGGCTACATCAATGTAAATAGACTCATTCTGTAGAACATGCTCCAGCAGGGCTACATCAATGTTAATAGGTCCATTCTGTAGATCATGCTCTAGCAGGGCTACATCAATGCTGATAGGTCCATTCTGTAGAACATGCTCTAGCAGGGCTACATCAATGCTGATAGGTCCATTCTGTAGAACATGCTCTAGCAGGACTACATCAATGCTAATAGGTCCATTCTGTAGAACATGCTTTAGCAGGGCTACAGCAATGCTGATAGGTCCATTCTGTAGAACATGCTCTAGCAGGACTACATCAATGCTAATATGTCCATTTTGTAGAACATGCTCTAGCAGGACTACAGCAATGCTGATAGGTCCATTCTGTAGAACATGCTCTAGCAGGAATACAGCAATGCTGATAGGTACATTCTATAGGACATGCTCTGGCAGGGCTACAGCAATGCTGATAGGTCCATTCTGTAGAACATGCTCTAGCAGGAATACATCAATGCTGATAGGTCCATTCTGTAGAACATGCTCTAACAGGACTACATCAATGCTAATAGGTCCATTCTGTAGAACATGCTCTAGCAGGAATACATCAATGCTGATAGGTCTATTCGGTAGAACATGCTCTAGCAGGGCTACATCAATGCTAATAGGTCCATTCTGTAAAACATGCTCTAGCAGGACTACATCAATGCTAATATGTCCATTTTGTAGAACATGCTCTAGCTGGACTACAGCAATGCTGATAGGTCCATTCTGTAGAACATGCTCTAGCAGGACTACATCAATGCTAATAGGTCCATTCTTTAGAACATGCTTTAGCAGGACTACATCAATGCTAATAGGTCCATTCTGTAGAACATGCTCTAGCAGGACTCCATCAATGCTAATAGGTCCATTCTGTAGAACATGCTCTAGCAGGGCAACATCAATGCTAATAGGTCCATTCTGTAAAACATGCTCTAGCAGGACTACATCAATGCTGATAGGTCCATTCTGTAGAACATGCTCTAGCAGGACTACATCAATGCTAATAGGTCCATTCTGTAGAACATGCTCTAGCAGGACTACATCAATGCTAATAGGTCCATTCTGTAGAACATGCTCTAGCAGGGCTACATCAATGCTAATAGGTCCATTCTGTAAAACATGCTCTAGCAGGACTACATCAATGCTAATATGTCCATTTTGTAGAACATGCTCTAGCAGGACTACAGCAATGCTGATAGGTCCATTCTGTAGAACATGCTCTGGCAGGGCTACATCAATGTTAATAGACTCATTCTATAGAACATGCTCTAGCAGGACTACATCAATGCTAATAGGTCAATTCTGTAGAACATGCTCTAGCAGGGCTACATCAATGCTAATAGGTCCATTCTGTAGAACATGCTCTAGCAGGGCTACATCAATGCTAATAGGTCCATTCTGTAGAACATGCTCTAGCAGGACTACATCAATGCTGATAGGTCCATTCTGTAGAACATGCTCTAGCAGGAATACAGCAATGCTGATAGGTACATTCTATAGGACATGCTCTAGCAGGAATACAGCAATGCTGATAGGTACATTCTATAGGACATGCTCTGGCAGGGCTACAGCAATGCTGATAGGTCCATTCTGTAGAACATGCTCTAGCAAGAATACATCAATGCTGATAGGTCCATTCTGTAGAACATGCTCTAACAGGACTACATCAATGCTAATAGGTCCATTCTGTAGAACATGCTCTAGCAGGGCTACATCAATGTTAATAGGTCCATTCTGTAGAACATGCTCTAGCAGGACTACATCAATGCTAATAGGTCCATTCTGTAGAACATGCTCTAGCAGGGCTACATCAATGTTAATAAGTCCATTCTGTAGAACATGCTCTAGCAGGGCTACATCAATGCTGATATGTCCATTCTGTAGAACATGCTCTAGCAGGGCTACATCAATGCTGATAGGTCCATTCTGTAGAACATGCTCTAGCAGGGCTACGTCAATGTTAATAGGTCCATTCTGTAGAACATGCTCTAGCAGGGCTACATCAATGCTAATAGGTCCATTCTGTAAAACATGCTCTAGCAGGACTACATCAATGCTAACATGTCCATTTTGTAGAACATGCTCTAGCAGGACTACAGCAATGCTGATAGGTCCATTCTGTAGAACATGCTCTAGCAGGACTACATCAATGCTAATAGGTCCATTCTTTAGAACATGCTTTAGCAGGACTACATCAATGCTAATAGGTCCATTCTGTAGAACATGCTCTAGCAGGACTCCATCAATGCTAATAGGTCCATTCTGTAGAACATGCTCTAGCAGGGCTACATCAATGCTAATAGGTCCATTCTGTAAAACATGCTCTAGCAGGACTACATCAATGCTAATATGTCCATTTTGTAGAACATGCTCTAGCAGGACTACATCAATGCTGATAGGTTCATTCTGTAGAACATGCTCTAGCAGGACTACATCAATGCTAATAGGTCCATTCTGTAGAACATGCTCTAGCAGGACTACATCAATGCTAATAGGTTCATTCTGTAGAACATGCTCTAGCAGGGCTACATCAATGCTAATAGGTCCATTCTGTAAAACATGCTCTAGCAGGACTACATCAATGCTAATATGTCCATTTTGTAGAACATGCTCTAGCAGGACTACAGCAATGCTGATAGGTCCATTCTGTAGAACATGCTCTGGCAGGGCTACATCAATGTTAATAGACTCATTCTATAGAACATGCTCTAGCAGGAATACATCAATGTTAATAGGTCTATTCTGTAGAACATGCTCTAGCAGGGCTACGTCAATGCTGATAGGTCCATTCTATAGAACATGCTCTAGCAGGGCTACATCAATGCTAATAGGTCCATTCTGTAGAACATGCTCTAGCAGGAATACATCAATGCTGATAGGTCCATTCTGTAGAACATGCTCTAGCAGGGCTACAGCAATGTTAATAGACTCATTCTGTAGAACATGCTCTAGCAGGAATACATCAATGCTGATAGGTCCATTCTGTAGAACATGCTCTAGCAGGACTACAGCAATGCTGATAGGTCCATTCTGTAGAACATGCTCTAGCAGGACTACAGCAATGCTGATAGGTCCATTCTATAGAACATGCTCTAGCAGGACTACATCAATGCTGATAGGTCCATTCTATAGGACATGCTCTGGCAGGGCTACATCAATGCTAATAGGTCCATTCTGTAGAACATGCTCTAGCAGGGCTACATCAATGTTAATAGGTCCATTCTGTAGAACATGCTCTAGCAGGACTACAGCAATGCTGATAGGTCCATTCTGTAGAACATGCTCTAGCAGGGCTACAGCAATGTTAATAGACTCATTCTGTAGAACATGCTCTAGCAGGAATACAGCAATGTTGATAGGTCCATTCTGTAGAACATGCTCTAGCAGGACTACAGCAATGCTGATAGGTCCATTCTGTAGAACATGCTCTAGCAGGACTACAGCAATGCTGATAGGTCCATTCTATAGAACATGCTCTAGCAGGACTACATCAATGCTGATAGGTCCATTCTATAGGACATGCTCTGGCAGGGCTACATCAATGCTAATAGGTCCATTCTGTAGAACATGCTCTAGCAGGGCTACATCAATGTTAATAGGTCCATTCTGCAGAACATGCTCTAGCAGGACTACAGCAATGCTGATAGGTCCATTCTGTAGAACATGCTCTAGCAGGACTACAGCAATGCTGATAGGTCCATTCTGTAGAACATGCTCTAGCAGGGCTACATCAATGTTAATAGGTCCATTCTGTAGAACATGCTCTAGCAGGACTACAGCAATGTTAATAGGTCTATTCTGTAGAACATGCTCTAGCAGGGCTACGTCAATGCTGATAGGTCCATTCTATAGAACATGCTCTAGCAGGGCTACATCAATGCTAATAGGTCCATTCTGTAGAACATGCTCTAGCAGGACTACAGCAATGTTAATAGACTCATTCTGTAGAACATGCTCTAGCAGGAATACATCAATGCTGATAGGTCCATTCTGTAGAACATGCTCTAGCAGGACTACAGCAATGCTGATAGGTCCATTCTGTAGAACATGCTCTAGCAGGACTACAGCAATGCTGATAGGTCCATTCTATAGAACATGCTCTAGCAGGACTACATCAATGCTGATAGGTCCATTCTATAGGACATGCTCTGGCAGGGCTACATCAATGCTAATAGGTCCATTCTGTAGAACATGCTCTAGCAGGGCTACGTCAATGCTGATAGGTCCATTCTATAGAACATGCTCTAGCAGGGCTACATCAATGCTAATAGGTCCATTCTGTAGAACATGCTCTAGCAGGGCTACATCAATGCTGATAGGTCCATTCTGTAGAACATGCTCTAGCAGGAATACATCAATGCTGATAGGTCCATTCTGTAGAACATGCTCTAGCAGGACTACATCAATGCTGATAGGTCCATTCTATAGAACATGCTCTGGCAGGACTACATCAATGTTAATAGGTCCATTCTGTAGAACATGCTCTGGCAGGAATACATCAATGCTGATAGGTCCATTCTGTAGAACATGCTCTAGCAGGGCTACATCAATGTTAATAGGTCCATTCTGTAGAACATGCTCTAGAAGGACTACAGCAATGTTAATAGACTCATTCTGTAGAACATGCTCTAGCAGGAATACAGCAATGCTGATAGGTCCATTCTGTAGAACATGCTCTAGCAGGACTACAGCAATGCTGATAGGTCCATTCTGTAGAACATGCTCTAGCAGGGCTACATCAATGTTAATAGGTCCATTCTTTAGAACATGCTCTAGCAGGGCTACGTCAATGCTGATAGGTCCATTCTGTAGAACATGCTCTAGCAGGGCTACATCAATGTTAATAGGTCCATTCTGTAGAACATGCTCTAGCAGGGCTACGTCAATGCTGATAGGTCCATTCTGTAGAACATGCTCTAGCAGGACTACAGCAATGTTAATAGACTCATTCTGTAGAACATGCTCTAGCAGGACTACAGCAATGCTGATAGGTCCATTCTGTAGAACATGCTCTAGCAGGACTACAGCAATGCTGATAGGTCCATTCTATAGAACATGCTCTAGCAGGACTACATCAATGCTGATAGGTCCATTCTATAGAACATGCTCTGGCAGGACTACATCAATGTTAATAGGTCCATTCTGTAGAACATGCTCTGGCAGGAATACATCAATGCTGATAGGTCCATTCTGTAGAACATGCTCTAGCAGGGCTACATCAATGTTAATAGGTCCATTCTGTAGAACATGCTCTAGCAGGACTACAGCAATGTTAATAGACTCATTCTGTAGAACATGCTCTAGCAGGAATACAGCAATGCTGATAGGTCCATTCTGTAGAACATGCTCTAGCAGGACTACAGCAATGCTGATAGGTCCATTCTGTAGAACATGCTCTAGCAGGGCTACATCAATGTTAATAAGTCCATTCTGTAGAACATGCTCTAGCAGGGCTACGTCAATGCTGATAGGTCCATTCTGTAGAACATGCTCTAGCAGGACTACAGCAATGTTAATAGACTCATTCTGTAGAACATGCTCTAGCAGGAATACAGCAATGCTGATAGGTCCATTCTGTAGAACATGCTCTAGCAGGACTACAGCAATGCTGATAGGTCTATTCTGTAGAACATGCTCTAGCAGGAATACATCAATGTTGATAGGTCCATTCTGTAGAACATGCTCTAGCAGGACTACAGCAATGTTAATAGACTCATTCTGTAGAACATGCTCTAGCAGGACTACAGCAATGCTGATAGGTCCATTCTATAGAACATGCTCTAGCAGGACTACATCAATGCTGATAGGTCCATTCTATAGAACATGCTCTGGCAGGACTACATCAATGTTAATAGGTCCATTCTGTAGAACATGCTCTGGCAGGAATACATCAATGCTGATAGGTCCATTCTGTAGAACATGCTCTAGCAGGGCTACATCAATGTTAATAGGTCCATTCTGTAGAACATGCTCTAGCAGGAATACAGCAATGCTGATAGGTCCATTCTGTAGAACATGCTCTAGCAGGACTACAGCAATGCTAATAGGTCCATTCTGTCGAACATGCTCTAGCAGGACTACAGCAATGTTAATAGACTCATTCTGTAGAACATGCTCTAGCAGGACTACAGCAATGCTGATAGGTCCATTCTATAGAACATGCTCTAGCAGGACTACATCAATGCTGATAGGTCCATTCTATAGAACATGCTCTGGCAGGACTACATCAATGTTAATAGGTCCATTCTGTAGAACATGCTCTGGCAGGAATACATCAATGCTGATAGGTCCATTCTGTAGAACATGCTCTAGCAGGGCTACATCAATGTTAATAGGTCCATTCTGTAGAACATGCTCTAGAAGGACTACAGCAATGTTAATAGACTCATTCTGTAGAACATGCTCTAGCAGGAATACAGCAATGCTGATAGGTCCATTCTGTAGAACATGCTCTAGCAGGACTACAGCAATGCTGATAGGTCCATTCTGTAGAACATGCTCTAGCAGGGCTACATCAATGTTAATAGGTCCATTCTGTAGAACATGCTCTAGCAGGGCTACGTCAATGCTGATAGGTCCATTCTGTAGAACATGCTCTAGCAGGACTACAGCAATGTTAATAGACTCATTCTGTAGAACATGCTCCAGCAGGAATACAGCAATGCTGATAGGTCTATTCTGTAGAACATGCTCTAGCAGGGCTACAGCAATGTTAATAGACTCATTCTATAGGACATGCTCTAGCAGGACTACAGCAATGTTGATAGGTCCATTCTGTAGAACATGCTCTAGCAGGACTACAGCAATGTTAATAGACTCATTCTGTAGAACATGCTCTAGCAGGAATACAGCAATGCTGATAGGTCTATTCTGTAGAACATGCTCTAGCAGGGCTACAGCAATGTTAATAGACTCATTCTATAGGACATGCTCTAGCAGGACTACAGCAATGTTGATAGGTCCATTCTGTAGAACATGCTCTAGCAGGACTACAGCAATGTTAATAGACTCATTCTGTAGAACATGCTCTAGCAGGAATACAGCAATGCTGATAGGTCCATTCTATAGAACATGCTCTAGCAGGACTACAGCAATGTTGATAGGTCCATTCTGTAGAACATGCTCTAGCAGGGCTACATCAATGCTGATAGGTCCATTCTATAGAACATGCTCTGGCAGGACTACATCAATGCTGATAGGTCCATTCTATAGGACATGCTCTGGCAGGGCTACATCAATGCTGATAGGTCCATTCTGTAGAACATGCTCTAGCAGGACTACAGCAATGTTAATAGACTCATTCTGTAGAACATGCTCTAGCAGGAATACAGCAATGCTGATAGGTCCATTCTATAGGACATGCTCTGGCAGGGCTACATCAATGCTGATAGGTCCATTCTGTAGAACATGCTCTAGCAGGACTACAGCAATGTTAATAGACTCATTCTGTAGAACATGCTCTAGCAGGAATACAGCAATGCTGATAGGTCCATTCTATAGGACATGCTCTGGCAGGGCTACATCAATGCTGATAGGTCCATTCTGTAGAACATGCTCTAGCAGGGCTACGTCAATGTTAATAGACTCATTCTGTAGAACATGCTCTAGCAGGACTACATCAATGTTAATAGGTCCATTTTGTAGAACATGCTCTAGCAGGACTACAGCAATGCTGATAGGTCCATTCTGTAGAACATGCTCTAGCAGGGCTACGTCAATGCTAATAGGTCCATTCTGTAGAACATGCTCTAGCAGGGCTACAGCAATGCTGATAGGTCTATTCTGTAGAACATGCTCTAGCAGGAATACATCAATGCTGATAGGTCTATTCTGTAGAACATGCTCTAGCAGGAATACAGCAATGCTGATAGGTACATTCTATAGGACATGCTCTAGCAGGAATACATCAATGTTGATAGGTCTATTCTGTAGAACATGCTCTAGCAGGAATACATCAATGTTGATTGGTCTATTCTGTAGAACATGCTCTAGCAGGAATACATCAATGTTGATAGGTCCATTCTGTAGAACATGCTCTAGCAGGGCTACATCAATGCTGATAGGTCCATTCTATAGAACATGCTCTAGCAGGACTACATCAATGTTAATAGGTCCATTCTATAGAACATGCTCTAGCAGGACTACATCAATGCTGATAGGTCCATTCTGTAGAACATGCTCTAGCAGGGCTACGTCAATGTTAATAGACTCATTCTGTAGAACATGCTCTAGCAGGAATACAGCAATGCTGATAGGTCTATTCTGTAGAACATGCTCTAGCAGGAATACATCAATGTTGATAGGTCTATTCTGTAGAACATGCTCTAGCAGGAATACATCAATGTTGATAGGTCCATTCTGTAGAACATGCTCTAGCAGGGCTACATCAATGCTGATAGGTCCATTCTATAGAACATGCTCTAGCAGGACTACATCAATGTTAATAGGTCCATTCTATAGAACATGCTCTAGCAGGACTACATCAATGCTGATAGGTCCATTCTGTAGAACATGCTCTAGCAGGGCTACGTCAATGTTAATAGACTCATTCTGTAAAACATGCTCTAGCAGGACTACATCAATGTTAATAGGTCCATTCTGTAGAACATGCTCTGGCAGGAATACATCAATGCTGATAGGTCCATTCTGTAGAACATGCTCTAGCAGGGCTACATCAATGTTAATAGGTCCATTCTGTAGAACATGCTCTAGCAGGGCTACATCAATGTTGATAGGTCCATTCTGTAGAACATGCTCTAGCAGGGCTACATCAATGTTAATAGGTCCATTCTGTAGAACATGCTCTAGCAGGGCTACATCAATGTTAATAGGTCCATTTTGTAGAACATGCTCTAGCAGGACTACAGCAATGTTAATAGACTCATTCTGTAGAACATGCTCTAGCAGGACTACATCAATGCTGATAGGGCCATTCTGTAGAACATGCTCTAGCAGGACTACATCAATGTTAATAGGTCCATTCTGTAGAACATGCTCTGGCAGGGCTACGTCAATGTTAATAGACTCATTCTGTAGAACATGCTCTAGCAGGACTACAGCAATGTTGATAGGTCTATTCTGTAGAACATGCTCTAGCAGGAATACATCAATGTTGATAGGTCCATTCTGTAGAACATGCTCTGGCAGGGCTACAGCAATGCTGATAGACTCATTCTGTAGAACATGCTCTAGCAGGACTACATCAATGTTGATAGGTCCATTCTGTAGAACATGCTCTAGCAGGACTACATCAATGCTGATAGGTCCATTCTGTAGAACATGCTCTGGCAGGGCTACAGCAATGCTGATAGACTCATTCTGTAGAACATGCTCTAGCAGGAATACATCAATGTTGATAGGTCCATTCTGTAGAACATGCTCTGGCAGGGCTACATCAATGTTAATAGGTCCATTCTGTAGAACATGCTCTAGCAGGGCTACATCAATGTTAATAGACTCATTCTGTAGAACATGCTCTAGCAGGACTACAGCAATGTTGATAGGTCTATTCTGTAGAACATGCTCTAGCAGGAATACATCAATGTTGATAGGTCCATTCTGTAGAACATGCTCTGGCAGGGCTACAGCAATGCTGATAGGTCCATTCTGTAGAACTTGCTCTAGCAGGGCTACGTCAATGCTGATAGGTCCATTCTATAGGACATGCTCTAGCAGGGCTACATCAAGACCAATATCAATTAAGTAGCTGAAGCTGAGTAATCATTTGATACATGATATCATATATCTAACCCCTTCAGTTTAAATTTAGATAAAAGTCTCATTGGACGTGTTTTTCCAATGGTTAATTATTATTGCTTCTATGTTTTTAGCTCGAGTGTAACACTATTCACAAACAATTCCGAGTCGCAACTTTGTTTGTCAATACGTCAAGCAAAAAAGCAAACGATTCAGTAAAAATTGAGAAGTACCAGCAAATTTTTATGAATGACCAGAAAAAAGTATTCAAGTTTAGTTCACATAGTAAAAAATGTTTTAAAGACAAACAAGAAAAACTTTCCATGTGGGCATTGACTGAAAACAGTAATGTCTGTCTGATGTCCTTTCCATGTGGGCATTGACTGAAAACAGTAATGTCTGTCTGATGTCCTTTCCATGTGGGCATTGACTGAAAACAGTAATGTCTGTCTGATGTCCTTTCCATGTGGGCATTGACTGAAAACAGTAATGTCTGTTTGATGTCCTTTCCATGTGGGCATTGACTGAAAACAGTAATGTCTGTCTGACGTCCTTTCTATGTGGGCATTGACTGAAAACAGTAATGTCTGTCTGATGTCCTTTCCATGTGGGCATTGACTGAAAACAGTAATGTCTGTCTGATGTCCTTTCCATGTGGGCATTGACTGAAAACAGTAATGTCTGTCTGATGTCCTTTCCATGTGTGCATTGACTGAAAACAGTAATGTCTGTCTGACGTCCTTTCCATGTGTGCATTGACTGAAAACAGTAATGTCTGTCTGATGTCCTTTCCATGTGGGCATTGACTGAAAACAGTAATGTCTGTCTGATGTCCTTTCCATGTGTGCATTGACTGAAAACAGTAATGTCTGTCTGATGTCCTTTCCATGTGGGCATTGACTGAAAACAGTAATATCTGTCTGATGTCCTTTCCATGTGGGCATTGACTGAAAACAGTAATGTCTGTCTGATGTCCTTCCCATGTGGGCATTGACTGAAAACAGTAATGTCTGTCTGATGTTCTTTCCATGTGGGCATTGACTGAAAACAGTAATGTCTGTCTGATGTCCTTTCCATGTGGGCATTGACTGAAAACAGTAATGTCTGTCTGATGTCCTTCTCATGTGGGCATTGACTGAAAACAGTAATGTCTGTCTGATGTCCTTTCCTTCGAAGCTATAAAGTTGGCTAGCTGCAAATCAATACTGAAGCAATAAATTTCTCAGACTATTTGTAAGTTTTTGTACTTTAAAATTTCATCGTTTAGTATAACTTTTGATTGAGTGTGCAACGAATTAATTTATAGAGTTGTTTGTAAACACATGTTCATAGAGGTTCCTGCTATTCACCTTGCGTTTTTGGGACACAGATCATAGATGCATGTCTGGCTTGAACACTTCATATTTCTACGAGTATTGCTAAAGTATCGGTTCAGATGACCTTGGAAGCATTAAATAAGCATAATAATACTGGTGGAAATGCTGTTTCAATACACATTATGATAAAAATAGTACTTCCATTCTATTTAGAATATAAAAAAGTTTTCACGAAGACGATTACCACCAGAGGGCAGTACTACAGTGAGTGTGAAGATGACCTCCCTCTTAAGAGGATGGCAGACGCAGTTCTGGGGAAACAACACCTACTCGAGACTTCTAACAATAAAAAGAAAATATGACCCAGACAATCATTTTACCTGCAAGCAGTGTGTTGGCAGCGAAGCTAACCCGTTTACTGCATTAGTTGCTGTAATGCTGCTATTTTTACTGTTATGGCTTGCATAAACCTGATATTAAAGATAGCCGCCTATGTAATCTCACATTTTTAATTCCTCTTTATTGGTTTATTGTGGGTCCTTTACTTCTGACTATTGTATCAATCTATACGTTTGCCAAACCTCTGGTATAACAAATTAGTGTATGTCAATTTGTGTTAATTCGCAATTTGAACAGTTTGGTCAAATAAAAAAAACATCATGAATTATTTTTGATCAATATTGTGTATATTAATATACAGCATATTTTGAATTTTTAAAAATGTTTTGGCATTGTTATGGTTAATCAGTTATAAATACAATTATTTTTAAGTCTTTTTTAGGTTTAAAACAACTATAGCAAATGTTTGTACCAGGAGCTTACTAGTAAAGTTATGATAATGTAGATTATAGTATAAGAGAGACCACTAAAATTATAGTAATATAAATTATCATAGATATGACCAAGTAAAAGACACATTGATGTGATCAAATATTCAAAGATGTTTACAATTTTAGCGGTGGGAAGAATCAGTCTTGGTCTATCAAAATATAACTAGTGGGCTACTTTCAAAATGACACCACCAAAGGGATAAAATTGCTGTAAGTGATACAGAGATTAACATTTAATCTTAGGTCAAGTTTTCCATTCCAATCTAAGAGAATATGCCAAAACTAAAATCAAGACTTTTAGTAGGCAGGTATTATTCTTGTTCTCAGGACAAAAAAAACACATTTGTTACGCATTGGCTAATTGGTTAATTTCGGTTAAATAGCCAATCAGCCCTTTTTAGTCAAATATGTACAATTCTATCAATAGTGATCCTTTTTTAAAGTACCTGGGTTTAGTTTTCAGTCTTTTATAAACTAAAGTACAATGTATGTGGAACTTAAAAAGGTCATCTTGATTCAATCAAGCTTTTTTATTTGCACTATCATAAGGCCAATGCAATAAAAGACAAATAAGGGTCAGCTTTTTCAAAACATTTGAAGTAGTCTGTTCATGATGGTTTATTTATGCTGTAGGAAATCGCTTGAGTTTTAAATTTTTACTTGTCATTGCCATATATTATAGTGTTTAGTTGATTGCGCAAAAGTGTGTGAGACACAAAGTGGTATCACTTAGCTATACATGCAAATGAGCTCGTCTTTAGCTTTTTGAATGTGTCTCTTTGCTATATGTGCAAATATAATCATGTTTAGTCTCACAGACAAAAAATTTACTTATATGTGCAAATGAAGTCTTTCAGCTTTGAACTAGTCAATGCTGCACTCAGACACACGCGAAGGTTTTCTTCGGTTTTATAGTGAGGAGGAAGTTGAGCGGTGCAAACTCGAGAGATAGAAGAGATAAAAAGATGGTAGAATACCTATGTAAGATCAAGAGTGAACCAGTCGAGACAGAAGAGAGAAGAAGAAGGAATGATGAAAGGAGAGAGTCAATCAGTCTAAACAGAATAAAGAGAGTTTAAGAGGGAATGGTGAAAGGAGAGAGTGAACTAGCTGAGATAGAATAAAGAGAGATGAAGAGGGAATGGTAAAAGGAGAGAGTAAACCAGCTGGGACAGAATAAAGAGAGATGCAGAGGGAATGGTGTAAGGAGAGAGTGAACCAGCTGGGACAGAATAAAGAGAGATGAAGAGGAAATAATAAAAGGAGAGAGTGAACCAGTTGGGACAAAATAAAGAGAGGTGAAGAGGGAATGGTGAAAGGAGAGAGCAAACCAGTCTAGACAAAATAAAGAAAGATGAAGAGAGAATGGTGAAAGGAGAGAGTGAACCAGCTGAGACAGAATAAAAAGAGATGAAGAGGGAATGGTGAAAGGAGAGAGTGAACCAGTCTAGACAGAATAGAGAGAGAAGAAGAGGGAATAGTGAAAGAAGAGAGTGAATAAAGAAATAAAGAATAGACAGAATAAAAAAAGATGAAGAGGAAATGGTGAAAGAAAAGAGTGAACCAGCTAGGACAGAATAAAGAGAGATGAAGAGGGAATGGTGAAAGGAGAGAGCAAACCAGTCTAGACAGAATAAAGAGAGATAAAGAGGGAATGGTGAGAGGAGAGAGTGAACCAGTCTAGATAGAATAGAAAGAGATAAAGAGGGAATGGTGAAAGGAAAGAGTGAACCTGTCTAGACAGAATAAAGAGAGATAAAAAGGGAATGGTGAAAGGAGAGAGTGAACCAGTCTAGACAGAATAGAGAGAGAAGAAGAGGGAATGGTGAAAGGAGAAAGTGAACCAGTCTAGACAAAATAAAGAGATGAAGAGGTTGATGAAGGCACAGGCGATGCTTATGGCATCTCAGTTGAGCGTGGACCGAGCTGTGACGCAAGTGCATGTCTCGATGTCCTGTTGGGAAAAAGGAGGTATCAAGATTTTGGTGTATTTATAAGAATGATTGGCTCCAACTATTTTAAGATAATTTTTAATGTGGCAGAAGGGGTGGGAGATCACATTAGAAGAAACAAAACATGGTATGGCAGCGGTGCCTGAAACAGAAGGGGCATCAGGATGGAGAAGGCGAAAGGACATTGAAGAAACATCTACTATCAAGTTAAAGGTGGACTGTTTAGGAGTACATGACGATCGGCAGAAAATTTCTACAAAAAATATAACAGGATGACTACAAACTAAGGAGGCAGGGTAAATTAAAAAACTTTCCTACCCATTAGCCTTCTTAATTACTGTTGTGTGGTATCATTATGTATTAAATCTTGTATAATGAGTATAATACCATAGAAAGCCGAATTGTTGAAATTAGTATTTTTATTATATCAGACATCGAGTAGCGCAGGTTTTGCTGAGGCATTGTATACAAAGAGCCAAAACTTGGGAACCAATCAGATGTCTAAAATGTCATGGTCACCAAGATTCCCATTTGCTGCCTATAAATTTGAGTGTCTCTACTTGACCAAGGTAGTCAGCGATGACTCATGGCTGACTCACTACAAATGATGAAATACCCAATATTCGACTTAGGGAAAATATCGATTTCGACGGCGTCTAGCGATAAAAAGTTGTGACGCTATAAACAGCTGCTAAGTCTAGTATAATGACTACATAAACCTTTTTATCTTAAGTTACCTTTCATGTATTACTGTGTCGAATAGTAAAATTGAGTAAATATATCTCTGTTCTATGGATGCTTACGATCTTCAGAGATCTACCAATTATACAATACCTGTCACCAATTAGTAGAGAGAGTCTACTCTCTATTGTTTATACTCAGTATACTTAATAGCAACTTCTCACAATTATACAATACCAGTCACAGATACTTAATAGCAACTTCTCCCAATTATACAATACCAGTCACCGGTACTTAATAGCAACTTATCCCAATTATACAATACTACCAGTCACCGATACTTAATAGCAACTTATCCCAATTATATAATACCAGTCACCGATACTTAATAGCAACTTCTCCAAATTACACAATACCAGTCACAGGTACTTAATAGCATCTTCTCCCAATTATACAATACCAGTCACCGATACTTAATAGCAACTACTCCCAATTATACAATACCAGTCACCGATACTTAATAGCAACTTCTCCCAATTATACAATACCAGTCACCGATACTTAATAGCAACTACTCCCAATTATACAATACCAGTCACCGATACTTAATAGCAACTACTCCCAATTATACAATACTAGTCACCGATACTTAATAGCAACTTATCCCAATTGTACAATACCAGTCACCGATACTTAATAGCAGACATCTCCCAATTATACAATACCTGTCACCGATACTTAATAGCAACTTCTCTAAACACACTAACCGCACATTTGCTGGGTTTCTATGCTTTGAATGGATTCAGAGTTGACATCTGCCGACCAATTCGCACCTTACCATTCCAATGATTCGGACCTGCATGGTATCGATATTTCCAAGACTAGCGATGTATTCATCAAAACAGAATTTGTTAAAGTGAATTTGTCTCGCTTTCAGGTGACAGTCGCTCCACGCTTTGTACACTTGTTGCACCAACTCAACCAGAATGCCTTATCAGAATTTTCTTTTTGATCAGAATTTTTTTTTCTTGTTTCTGCTTCCTATGTTACCAAACAGCAATTCACTATTTATTATACAGTTATTATGGCACTTCAGACAATCACTTTTAGTAAAAATATATCTCTATGCTAGAAGATTCAAGTTTAGGAAAAAGTCAGCACCAGTGCAGTGGGAATCTGTTCAATCAATAGGTTCAGTTACTTAATAAATAAATTAATAGAGTTAATAAAAAGGTAATTATTTCATCATTGTCGTATGAGTAACCTATCTTTGGTTATAGTATTTGGAAGAGACCCGCGCGTTGTGGTGTGATGAAAAGCAACTTTTGTTGCCTCCACTGGGGAGAACTTAGTCAGTTATTATTGATTCAAATCCATTTGCAGTGAGTGTTTCTGTGACATCAAATAGTTGTCTCACTGCAAATTTCTTCACACAAATTTAGCGAAGCAAAATGGCATCAAATCCATTACGATTATACTGTTTCTGTGATTCGGAGTGGAAGCAACTCCAAATCTATTTGAAGCATGGAAACCCAGAATTCTTTTCAGCTTTATAAAGGACACAAGATAATAACCCTCCAATTAGTGTTGTTTCTCATGGCAGACCTGTTCGCCTCCTGGTGCTATCTGGCTATATATAAAATATCACCATATACCAGATAGTAATCTTAATTTATTCCTGTCAAGAGGCTCAAGCCACACTCATTTGACAGCCAATCATAGCTCAAATTGCCATTTTTTTGGCATTTCAACAAAAGTGTTGCAGCAGGTACTGGCAATAATAGTACAAGCTGCTATTGAGCACTGCTTAGCTTGTCAAATTCTTATAAAAGTAAAGCATAGCAGATAGCTACCAGCTTGCTTTGGACGCCATAAGAACCTAAATATACAGAAACTTAGAGATGTCCAGTCAAGATCACAGAGCCATTGTTTGTACAAAAGTGCTTTAAAACAGCACCGCCTCTGCTTGCAGTAAGCTAAGCAGGCAGCATACTCGATCCTTGAGAGATTGCCCACCCCTGCTCTATAGTATTACTAACTTATATGGGATTGCTCACATCTTACCATCTGATGACGGAAATGCAATTTCTAGTTGTGATGCTGGAAGTCACGGCCGTTTGAGGGGTTTTATTCAATGTATTTGTTTTGACATGGAAACCCTAGTTAGATATTGGATTTTGAACCGCCATAAGGTATTTTTTGTATTGATATGCTGGAAGCACATTTTCTAAGAATTATGAGGTTCACAACGTAACATTGTTGCACTCACATCAGTATATGCTGCCACTAGATAGATGGAGTTTCACATGTTAATCTGTATAGTATAGAGAACTTGGAAATTCATCAGTATCATGGCTTCACATATTTTTGTGTGTTGATGGATACTCAGACTCCAGAGTTGGACCAGTTATTTCATCTGTCAGTCGATAAATACTGAGCTGTGAAATTCACATCTCTTACATTGCTTACTCGGTTAATTCGCTATCCCTCCCAGGAGTCAGACTCGTGATAGATGATGATCCCTCCCAGGATCAGACTCGCGATAGATGATGATCCCTCCCAGGATCAGACTCGCGATAGATGATGATCCCTCCCAGGATCAGACTCGCGATAGATGATGATCCCTCCCAGGAGTCAGACTTGCGATAGATGATGACAAATTGTAGGTATGTATACTTTTAATTTTTCCCATATGATTGTAAATTGTTGCAATAGAAAACTCAATGCAGTAGTAAAATACAATATATTGTTTACTAGTACCCTGGGCAGTCTAGTGTGCCGTGAGGGATCATTAAGTGTAATAGCTATGCATACAATTATTCCGCAGTAATAACAGGAGTTGATTGATGCAGTTGTAAGAGTCAGTCTACCATGCTGAAAGTTGGAAGTTTGAATCCTCCATGATGCAATCCTTTTTTCTAGCCTGCAACCGTTGCGTCACTGTTCAGGTGAACCGTGAACCGGCACAGCTCTTGTTATAGTAAAGACGAGTACAGTACCATGGGAGTCTTGCACGCCATGAGAGATTATGATGCGTAATAACCACACAGTACATACAGCTATTCCATAATCAGCAAGGTGGTCGTGTGGCATTGATGGTAACTTGCCTGGCTGCTAAGCCGAATGTCTAGATTCCAAATTCTGTGTAATGCAGTTTTTTCCCACTTCCCATCTCCCACCTTAACCCAAGGTTTCGGACAGACGGACAGACAGACTCTTATGATAGTGAAGATTATGATTAATGGAAGCTCTGACTCAACGTGATGACTCAACATTCACAATCTGTTGGTTCCTTTCTTTTCCTATGTCTCACATATCTGAGGAATTGCTAATACTTTAATAAGCCTCCATGAAAAAATTTGAAAGTTGAGTTACGGTTGCAGTATTCCAGTCTGGGAGCCAATAGCTATTATAAAAAACCTATGTCAATATTAGAATGTCAGCCTGATGCAAATCTAGGCCAATGTACGCGAATAATGATATCATGCCACTATTTTAATATTTAATCCTGCCAGTTGTTTGTTTTCCATTCATTCCGTACTGCTGAGCACATATCATGTCATTGCATTTTAAAAGGTGAAAAACTAGTCCTCTATTGCATGCTAGGCAACAAAGAATAGGTAATTGTTCACACACAATGATTAATGACTCAGCAATTGCTTTGCGCAAACAGTTGCACTCCGTACTGTGCTATAGAAAGGTGCGCCTTTCACAAAGTGTTAGGTAAGCCAAGAGCTTATACTTTGAACAGCTGTAGGAGTTCTACTAGGAATAATAGTAAAGAGAAGGTACATAGTAGATTAGAATAATTAGATGCAAGAGGAGAGTGTTGAGCGTAACATAGTGACTACTGCAGAGATCAAAGAATTTCTAGACACAAACCTAGAAGTATCAAAATGGATCAAAGTTGCAGATGTAGACACACAGGACTGGGAGAGTATCAGTAGTCGTAGTGGTACTAGCAGCGGAATTAGTAGTGGTACTAGTAGCGGAATTAGTAGTGGTAGCAGTAGTAATAGTAGTTGTAGTAGTATTAGTAGTAGTGGTAGCAGTAGTAGTAGTAGTAGTAGTAGTAGTAGTAGTAGTAGTAGTAGTTGTTGTAGTGGTAGTAGTATTAGTAGTGGTAGTAGTAGTAGTAGTTGTAGTAATAGTATTAGTAGTAGTGGTAGCAGTAGTAAGTGTAGTAGTAGTAGTTGTAGTAGTATTAGTAGTGGTAGTAGTAGTAGTAGTAGTAGTAGTAGTAGTGGTAGTAGTTGTAGTAGTAGTATTAGTAGTAGTGGTAGTAGTAGTAGTAGTAGTTGTAGTAGTAGTATTAGTAGTAGTGGTAGTAGTAGTAGTTGTGCTGGCTCACTGTTATATGTGTGTCTCAGAGATGCGCAGACTTGTTATCCGCTCTTAGACTCTATCCTGATGGGTTCAGAATGGAACTAGTTTCAACATGTTGATTCACTTAAGCTGCTGCCTGTAGACTGAAGCTATAACAACTAAGCTGCTGCCTATAGACTGAAGCTGTCACAACTAAGCTGCTGCCTATAGGCTGAAGCTGTCACAACTAAGCTGCTGCCTATAGAGTGAAGCTGTCACAACTAAGCTGATGCCTATAGACTGAAGCTGTCACAACTAAGCTGCTGCCTATAGACTGAAGCTGTCACAACTAAGCTGCTGCCTATAGAATGAAGCTGTCACAACTAAGCTGCTGCCTATAGACTGAAGCTGTCACAACTAAGCTGCTGCCTATAGACTGAAGCTGTCACAACTAAGCTGCTGCCTATAGAATGAAGCTGTCACAACTAAGCTGCTGCCTATAGACTGAAGCTGCCACAACTAAGCTGATGCCTATAGACTGAAGCTGTCACAACTAAGTTGCTGCCTATAGACTGAAGCTGTCACAACTAAGCTTCTGTCTATAGAATGAAGCTGTCACAACTAAGCTGCTGCCTATAGACTGAAGCTGTCACAACTAAGCTACTGCATATAGACTGAAGCTGTCACAACTAAGCTGCTGCCTATAGACTGAAGCTGTAACAACTAAGCTTCTGTCTATAGAATGAAGCTGTCACAACTAAGCTGCTGCCTATAGACTGAAGCTGTCACAACTAAACTGCTGCCTATAGACTGAAGCTGTAACAACTAAGCTTCTGTCTATAGAATGAAAATGTCACAACTAAGCTGCTGCCTATAGACTGAAGCTGTCACCACTAAGCTGCTGCCTATAGACTGAAGCTGTCACAACTAAGCTGCTGCCTATAGACTGAAGCTGTCACAACTAAGCTGCTGCCTATAGACTGAAGCTGTCACAACTAAGCTGCTGCCTATAGACTGAAGCTGTCACAACTAAGCTGCTGCCTATAGACTGAAGCTGTCACAACTAAGCTGCTGCCTATAGACTGAAGCTGTCACAACTAAGCTGCTGCCTATAGACTGAAGCTGACACATAGTGAATGTAAACATCACATCTTCCTACTGCAAGAAATGTATAAAACCGCTCAAGATTGAAACAGCAGTTTTGCAATTTTCTGTTAGTGTTGGCATGAGGGGACACTTCCTCAAAAATCTCTCACTTTATTTGGACAATCAGTGTATTGGCAGGGCTTTTTCTGAACACTGCTATTCTTGTTTAGCTTTATCAGGCTATCAAGTGGGTAAAGAAGCCAACTTAAGTCATGAAAGTGGGCGATACTTAAATACAAATATAGTACTTACATTATACTTGTATATACAGTATAAATGCTAACTGAATCTGGTCTGCTAGTCACTTCTTCTGCAAAAACTGTTTTATTTCATTTGGAGCCCCACACTATTTAGCTAATTAATGCTAACTCTGTGAAACAAAGGAGGACAGCAAATGTGTTTATGAACCAGACATGATATTGCATGGTTTAGATTAAGTTACAGCAGAAGGTTTTCTCGTTCATTCAGTAAAGTTTTTTATTTAAGCCCACGGCAAGTAAAAATTACTTGAGCAGATAGTGATGCTTTTATGATTTTATATGCTGTATCTATTTTGTGATGTTGTAGGCTGCTTGGAGAGTCTACTCATTTGTGATGTAATTAACTATCGTGTTCTAACTACTGTCAGCCAAGAGAATTTCACTCGCTCACCATGAATTGATTGCAATGCAGCTGTAGCTGTCATCGCAATCAATTCATTATTAGTTCTTACATTCTTTTGAGCACGATTTTTTTGGGTTAGTTGTAGCTGCTGCATTATTTAGAAGTAGTTGTAATAATACTCCTGAAGTACTTGGTATAACAGCAGGTTAAAATGCACAAGTCATCATACAAAGATTATGTAAAAAAAACTTGCTGCTGTTTTAGTGAGCGAGTGTTTTGCACAAGTTCACATAAACAACTGAATCATAATTCTACAGAACTTGGTTTTCTTTCAGGTAGTTCACTGAGTGACGCCAAAATTTAACCGCTATCTTGAGGTAAGACTTTATAAAAAATGTGGGAAAGAGTTATTTGCTTCATCATCATGGTGTTAGCAGCGCTCTGCACCTTCGCTGCCACACAGGAGTTTGAGCCAAAGACTTACTGTTTGTATGGAGACACTTGTTGGCCTTCAAAAGAAGTCTTTGACCAACTTCAGGCTGACTACCCAACAATGACTATTATTCGTAAAGGTATGTAAAATAAAGGGTTCGTAGATTTATACACTATGGCCTTTATATAATTAGCATTGCATAAAGTGAGCATACCAAACATCATACACTTGTCCTTACTTTAACTCGGAAGTTATCAGAGTAGGACAGATTTGCATCGCTTCATAATTAGGGCGTTAGCAAACAGGGTTATTTGAGGCATCAGGTTTGAGCCATATGAAGTATTTCATGCTTCTCACTTAGAAAAATATCTTGCCCAGAATAGACACAATGAGGCATCATGTCAGCTCCATGTACGTGTAAACTGACTGTATCGCAAACAGTGCCCACTTTTGTCATTCCATTAACAAGCCATAGCAAAATTACAATTGCAACTTCACAAAGCTTAGAACCAGTGTTCGAAATAGGGGGTACGCAGGAATACGGCGTATCCCTAAAAGAAATTATGGGGTACTCTTTGGAAAGCGTATCCCTAACATTAGTTGGCTCATATACTATTAAAATGTGATAAAATCGCGATGAAGTCAACAAATATTCACATAACTTTTCAATCTTTTAGCCCGAGTATCTTTCAAACCGAAAACAGTAAGCACTATCGGAGGAGCGACACCGCGTCCACGCTACCAATCATTGAGCAAGTTCCTCGCATCAACGGATCAACTATGCTACTTGGTGGAAAGCTTGAATTCCTTTAGTTTTTCTTGAAGCAACACAACAACGGGCGTTCTTATCATTTACCCGCGCTACAAATAATTGAGTAAGTTTCTCACTTCAACGAATCAACTATGCTACTTTGTGAAAAGCATGAATTCCTTCCAATTTTCTTTAAGCAACACACTCAACGAGCATCCATTTCACCTGTCCAAGGACATCACCCCAAATAGCTTGAAATTATTCCATGCGCGGGAATTTTTTGGTCTTTTGCTAATCAAAGCAAATTTTCTCAGAAAACTTATCTAATTTAAGTTCTAAAGCAAATTGTTTTTTCATTATCATTTTTATTTGATTAATAATGAAACGTCATGGACCAATTGATAGTTACTTCAAAGGTGAGTGAGAGTATGTGATGATTGATTTACCAACATTAGAAATGATTGGATCATACCTTTTGCACTAGAAACTTATAAATCCCTTACTTATCATGACCTGAACTAGAAATGATAGCTGATTACAGCCCTGACACTAGAAATGATGGAATTATGGCAAAGAAATAGTAGGATCATTGACCTTCATTGTCATGCCAACTTGAATTTCTCAGTTTATTTAAAGGTGTACCCCAAATAGCTTTCAAGTGGAAGGGGTAGCATTTTCACATCAGGTGCACAGGCTATTGTGAAACCTCAATTAATCACAAAGCCTTTTCCATAATACAGTGTAACCTCGGTTCTCGACCATAATCCATTCCTGAAGGTTGTTCAAACACCAAGTTGTTCGAACACCGAAATTATTTTTCCCATTACAAATAAGGTAAATTGTTTTAATCCATTCCAACACCCTGAATGTTTACCTTGTTAGTACATGTACATGTATTTTATACATTATTTTATGCATGAAATTGCACATTAAAATGCTGACCAACACATAAAAAACAATGTATATCTCAGAAAATGTTAAGCAAAATGGCAAAGACACAAGTAACATAAACATAAATGTAACCCGTAAAACGTAATGTAATTACTATCGTAATCTTCCATACGAAAGATTACGCTAACGTGAACGTGTAAAAATAAAAAAAGGATAAAGAAAAGAATTATGAATAGGATTTTTTAGGATACAGGATGTTCTTTTCTCTTAAAATATCTATCCAATGACACTTGCTTCTGCCTTCTTTTTAGCACTTTTCGGAAGTGGTTCACGATAGTGCCGTTAAAGTCATTGATGACTCTAGTGGCTGCAGCTTTATCGGGGTGGTGGAGTTCGACGAAATTCTGTAACTCGGCCCATTTGCTACACATTTGTTTAATCTCGGACGTCGGGGCATCCTTTCTTGGCGACAACAGTTGGTCACGGTCAACGCCGTTCAGCATCCGGTGTTCGAACTCCGATTTTTGTTCGAACTATGAAGCAAGAATTGCTTGAATTTTTTGTTCGGACTCCGATTTGTTCGAACTGCGAGTCGTTCGAAAACCGAGGTTACACTGTATCTGATGAGGAGTGTATGTGTATCACACAGCTCCAAATATTTAATATCATGCAAGGTAATGCTTGTAAATTAATGTATTATGTATAACTGACCGGCTCATTACCTAAACTATGCTAATACTACATCAAACCTAAGCTTTATCTTTGATGAATAGGAATGATGAAAGTCTGAGGCCATAAATTTGAGTTTAAAGTCTGAGTTTAAATTTTAGATCAGCGGGTTTCTTAGCTATTTGGGGCACACCTTTAATGGGTGATATTATATAGATTTAAGGTGATCTCTGTTTGCTAGGTTTCCTTATGTGTCTATGTTAAAAGATGAGGCTGTATGCGCTTGCTTAAAAGTTAAACCATTCTCATTTTTCCTGAGTAGTTGATTTTCTTGGGAAGACTTGAAATTTCTCTTCTTATTTTTTAGTTGCAGTGATTGTTTCTTCCAAACTCATTTTATTTCCATTTTAATGACTAAAAATTTCCCTGTCATACAGCCCACGACCAAAGTGATATTGGAAAAAAGAGAGGGTACTGATGGTTGAGAAATGCAATATTAGCAGTCAAATGGCACTGCAGTGCAATAGGAGAACTGCAATGGTAGTTGTAATGTACTGGGTATTATTATGTACAACAAACAGCAATAATGAAAGGAAAAGATTATATGTTTATATCTCTCCAATAGGAGAAGTGCAATATTAAAAGTAAAATGGCAAGCTGCTGTGTAATATACACAGTTTGAAAGTTGGTTGTGTTGAATGCAGAATAGTTTTGACAGCGATCTGTAAACAAAGTAAATAAATGGGTCATGATCACAGAAACCATGGTTAAGTCAGGTGTGTGAGATTTAGAGTTATCTACACTAGCAGAAGGAGAAAATTCTCAGTTATTTTGCAAAAAAAATTTTGATTTCAGCTTGATTACAGCAGATTTTATGGTCAATAAACTGAATGCATGTTTACCATGTTGAATATGTATTAGTTGTTGACATTGACCACCGTCATTATCTTGTATTTGTATATAGCTGTTGTCAGACTCTTTGTTCATATTGGCTTACTCATCTGTTATGTAATTCTTATGTAATAATCCTTTTACTCTCTTGTCTCACTTATGTAGTAAGTCAGTTGCTGTTTAGCTTTCAAATATACAAGAATAACAGTCCCCAATAAGAGCCATCTGATTGACACTAGGATCCAGCTGTAATAGAGGTAACTGTCAACTCTGAGAGACATTCTCTATGGATTGGATTGGTTCACAGCAGTCAATAAGTCCTTGTTGAATATGTACTAGTTGTTGACATTGACCAGTCATTATCTTGTATTTGTGTATAGCCGGTGTCAGACTCTTTGTTCATATTGACTTACTCATCTGTTATGTAATTCTTATGTAATAATCCTTTTACTCTCTTGTCTCACTTATGTAATAAGTCAGTTGCTGTTTAGCTTTCAAATATATAAGAGAAACAGATTATGGGCCCAGACAGGCAACCAAAGAAGCTGTACATGAGTTTGAAACCAGAAAAAGGACAATCGGCTATTATACTGACTGACCAACAACTGGTGAACCAGGAGTCAAACAATTGATGATACCATGAACACTGAAACAAAGACTACTGAACCAGAACTTAGATTCTACCTCTCATTCTACAATGGATAGTGATAAATGGACAATAGATAAGCTGGACAGTCAGAACTATCAGACATGGAAGTTCCAGATGAAACACATTTTGCTGGTAAAGGATCTATACGATATCATGGATGGTACTGAGAAAGCACCGGAAGGTTCGGCTGATCAAGTGCTGAAAACTGATTTTAAATCCAGGTATCGTAAGGCTTTCTCAGTAATTGCTCCATCTGTTAGTACTAAAGCTCTCTACTTAATAACAGATACAGAAGCACCTGATGTAGCATGGGAGCGGCTGCAAAACCATTTTGAACGTAAAAATGACAATGACTGTGTAGGCAATGAATTTACATTCATCACTCATCATAGCAACACATTTTCATTGCACAGTAGCTCACCCTGGCTAATTGACTCTGGAGCATCGTGTTATATGACACCTAACAGGGAAGGTTTTAATAGCTACAAAAAGCTAGAACATATAGAAATGGTCAGTCTAGGTGATGGTCGAACAGTTGAAGCTGTGGGAGTTGGTGTTGTAAAAGTGATGCCAAAGCTCAATCGGTAGAGTTCAATGTGCAGCTGCATTTTACAATGTTCTTCCTGTCCCTCAGCTAGCGAACAATTTATTTCCGGTTCGAGCTGCCACTTTGAAAGGCTACATTGTTCAGTTCGGCCATACTCGATGTTGGATTAAAGATGCTAGTGGTCAAGTTGGGGCTGTAGGATCAATAGCTAATAAGCTGTTCAGTCTAGACTGTGTACAAACTGAAACTCAATATGCAAACACTGCTAGCGCAGAGATTTGGCATCAACGTCTAGCACATATGAATAACTCTACTCTGAAAAAACTGAGCAAAGGAAATTTAGTCTGTGCTACAAGCTTACCCGCAATGGACATTTCCTTCTGTGAAGGCTGTGCTGAAAAGAAGATGACTAGCAAACCCTTCAAACCGGTGGGAGATATCAAGGCTACCCGTAAGCTAGAACTAGTACATTCTGACGTTTGTACAATAGAAACAGAATCAATTGGAGGTAGCAAATACTTTGTTATCTTTATAGACGATTTTTCTAGATGCTGTGCTGTGTAATTTCTTAGAAACAAATCTGAGGTACCTGAAAAGTTCAAAGAGTTTGAAGCACATACAGCCAACCAATCTGGAAAAACTGTTCAAATACTGAGATCAGATAGAGGTGGTGAATACTTGTCTCAAGAATTTACTGATTACTTGAAATCTAAAGGTATTCATCATGAACTCACATCAGCTTACTCACCGGAACAAAATGGTGTTGCTGAACGAATGAATAGAACTCTGTGTGAAGCAGCACGTTCAATGTTGTGCCATGCTAAATTGTCAAAGCAATACTGGGCTGAGGCCATTTCTACTGCTGCTTACGTTAGAAATCGGCTTCCCACTTCCTCACACAAGAATGATCTCACACCGTATGAGAAGTGATATGAACGCAAACCCAACATAGACAATCTAATGGTGTTTGGATGTATTGCTTATGCTCATGTTCCAGATCAACTGCGACAGAAACTTGACAAGAAGTGCCAGAAGCTACGGTTTATAGGATACAGCAAACAGTCAAAGGCATACCGCCTGCTTGATGAATCGACTGGTAAAGTCACTACTAGGCGAGACGGGGTATTTGATAAAACGAACTTTACAAATACCGTTAAACCATCATGTGACCAATATACAAAGCAGAAATCTATTGTTTTTGAACATTTAGTAAATGAACAGACAACTCCTAATCTATCTGGGCAATGCATTGGTGAAGGGCAACAGCGACGCATATCTGCTTGAGAACGTAGACCTCCGGTTCGCTATGGAATTGATGAGTATGTAAGCCAGGCTCAACATGTCGCTCATCAAGCTGGTCACATAATTGAACCAGAGACATTCTCAGAGGCAAAACAAAGCTCTCAACATAAGAAATAGATAAAAGCTGCTAGGTGTGAGTATCAGTCACTGATAGATAATAATACCTGGAATCTTACAGAGTTACCTCGAGGATGTAGTGTTGTTGAATGCAAGTGGGTGTTTAAAACTAAACATCGAGGTGACGGAACCGTAGAGCGATTCAAAGGTCGACTAGTGGCTAAGAGTTATTCACAGCAGCACGGAATAAACTATCATGAGACATTGTCGCCTTTTGTTGGTTTTGCAACAATTCGTACGCTATTGGCATATGGCCTTAGTCGCAACATGAAAATTCATCAAATGGACGTTGTAACTGCCTTTTCGAATGGCAAACTTGATGAAGAAGTCTACATGTCTCAACCAGAAGGTTTTATTACACCTGGATCTGAACATCTTGTGTGTAAACTCAACAAGTCTATATACGAACTGAAACAATCCCCTAGATGCTGGACTCTTGCTCTAGATAGTTTTTTGAAGTCTATAGATTTTTGTCATTGGTTGTCATAGAAATAGCTGTATATCTATAAGAAAGTGTAGGCCTATAACTTAATTTTGCAGATATTAAAAACGGCTTAGCAGTACCACTATATTGGGCGCAGCCGTAGTATCATCAACAAAATCTTTAGAAACATAATAACAGTAACATGTTGCCCAACATCGGTCACTATATACTTCGATCTTGTAAATTCAAATGATTATTCTTATAATTAAATCTTATAATAATCTTACAAAATCAAATAATTATTCTTATAATTAAATATTGTAATAATCTTATAAGAATCGTTAGAAAAATTTTATCGTCATTTCCTTTACTTTCACTGCTTTGGACATCAGTTGTAATACCAAAGTACTCATTATAAGTGTGCAAAATGTCAGTTATTTTGAAATCGGCAAAAAAGAAACGATTAATTTTCAGTACTTCTACGTTAATTACAGAAACCTTCAGCAATTATGCAATGCTATAGACTGGTGAAATGTGCACGTTTTTTTCGTGAAATGCGCACGACTTGATGGTTCTACTCTCTGTCGCATGGCCTTATCGGCGTTTTGTTGGCCGGTCTTAATTTTGATTAAAAAGGCTTGTCAACTTTTAATGGCGATTTTAGGCCAAAATAATCTGTTTATTTATGTATAATCCGATCAGATGGGTAAGTTTTAGGATATTGTCTACACATTTCAAAGACTTGGTAACATATTTAAATAGGTTTATATGCGTTTTGTATCGTTATTATACTTGAACGACTCCATAGAAAAATGGTTAAATTTGTTCATGAGATTTGGGCACAAGGGTGTGGGACGGCCGTTCATGAATAATTTTCTTGAGTTGTGTGCACACATGCATTTATTATAAAGCTCCCAAACAATCGCTTCGCTCTTGTTTGGTCGTGGGAAGTCAAGGATTCAAGATGACTTTACTGTGTAATAAAATAATACCAATTATACCATTGCAAAATATTTGTTCTCATTGAAAAGCTGTGGAAATTAGGTATAAAACAGACTATCTTGCAACAGATTTTTGCGGATGAGCTCCCCCACACCCCCATCTACCGATAGGGCGCTCTGGCGCCCCTTTCGGACTCTCCCCGCATCGCTACGCGGCTTGGGCGGGCCATTGGTCCGAGAGTCACCTCGCCTACCTGTCACCATAGAGTACCCCAATTACAACCCTTACACTTCAAACACTGCTTAGAACATTTTAAAAGGTGGGCTTGTTTTCAATGATTCTCATTCCTTTAGGGCTTGGGCTGTTGAATGCATTGATCTTTAGAGAGACATAATAAAGCCGATTGTGTATTACTTTACAAAAGGTGCATAATCGGCATCCGCTTAAGCGGACTAGAGTCATAACTTTGCTGGTAAGGCAACTTCAAATTATCATCGAGCTATACATTTTTGCAAGAGCAGTAAACTTTCTTGACAAGAAGTAAAGTTTCGTAAAAGAAGTTGGTTGAAAGGTTTTAGGAAATAGCCTGATCCTGCTGAGATTGCGCTGAGATTGTGCAAGCAAGAAAAACTAACTGGCTGATTAATATACAGAGAGACTGTGTTATTTGATAACAAATTGAAGACTTTTAAATGCTCATTCTAAGAGCAAAGGCTAAAAGAGTGCTCTATACTCTGAGCTTAATATAACCTTTGTAAAACCTTATCATATACTTGTATGAATTGTCCAAATGAACATTAAATTTTGTTTTAGCAAAATAACATTACTAGCTTTTTATTTTCACTAAATTGTCAGCAAAATAGAGCATCGCTATCAGTATGTCAGTATCCTGTAACTCATTGTATTGCCTGTTGTTCCTAAGGTGCAGATATTAATCACGATCGCTATCAGTATGTCAGTATCCTGTAACTCATTGTATTGCCTGTTGTTCCTAAGGTGCAGATATTAATCACGATCGCTATCAGTATGTCAGTATCCTGTAACTCATTGTATTGCCTGTTGTTCCTAAGGTGCAGATATTAATCACGATCGCTATCAGTATGTCAGTATCCTGTAACTCATTGTATTGCCTGTTGTTCCTAAGGTGCAGATATTAATCACGATCGCTATCAGTATGTCAGTATCCTGTAACTCATTGTATTGCCTGTTGTTCCTAAGGTGCAGATATTAATCACGATCGCTATCAGTATGTCAGTATCCTGTAACTCATTGTATTGCCTGTTGTTCCTAAGGTGCAGATATTAATCACGATCGCTATCAGTATGTCAGTATCCTGTAACTCATTGTATTGCCTGTTGTTCCTAAGGTGCAGATATTAATCACGATCGCTATCAGTATGTCAGTATCCTGTAACTCATTGTATTGCCTGTTGTTCCTAAGGTGCAGATATTAATCACGATCGCTATCAGTATGTCAGTATCCTGTAACTCATTGTATTGCCTGTTGTTCCTAAGGTGCAGATATTAATCATGATTAATTAACAAACTTTCATTTATTGATTTTTTGCGTAGTATTGTAAATTAATCATCTAATATTAGTCGGAAAAATTTTTATAACCGTTTTCCACTCAGGCGTCTACACGTATAGTTTCATACTACTTTACACTCGCAGACGTTCAACGGTAGCTTGAGCCAAAATTTGGTTCTTGTTACGGAATATTTACTAACTTCTATTGCATACTTCTACAGTCAGACTTTCTTATATTTTAATTTTAAGAAAGTATGCTATTAGAAAAGGTATAACTTAAGAAAATATTTTGTATTACTGCTGAAAAGTGTTATTTTAGGAGCTCTTGGTTGGGAGGAAGCAAGCGACCTAGTACTAAACAGAAGAGTTGCCAAAACTCCTGGAGCTACTATCTATGTAACGAGTGTCAGTGATATTATTGCTGTTGTCAACTTCACCAAGTTTTACAACATGGACCTTAAATTGATCTCATCAGGTAAGTTTGAGTTATAATTGCTTTATTTGGGTTTAATCATGATATTATCCTCAAAACTGTCACCTAATTAAAAAGCGTCTGATGTTATTTCCATTAATAATAATCTCAACAACTTATCCATGCTTACAACAAGATATTAGTGAGAATTTGAATAGGGTAGACAATACCAATAGCTTTTGTAAACTCACTAAACTCTATAGATTAATATGTTAAGTACTTTTACATCAGTAAGGAGTAATTGAAATTTTAATTATTTTGTTTTATCATGGGTATGAGAGGTCCAACAGGCACCAACATCAGTGTGCGGTTTACTTTATATAAAGTTTAAGTTAAAAGGTCAACCGATTCGCTAGCAGTAGATCATTTCAGCGCACAATGGAAACATTTAAACTATAACTGCCACGAACACCTTTCATTGTTTTTCATAGGTAAATCAGACACGCTGATTCCAATTTTGTACTCACAATAAAAATTGACCCACTAACTTTCAAAGTCATTTTTGTTTTTGAAGGTTTTTACAGCGATTTAATATCGCTGTCGCAAATGACATTTCAAGCCCCGCCCATAAATATGTGACATAACCTAGCTTTTTAGGAATGAAAGTTCGAGATGTTTAGTCCAATTTAGAATAATAGAGATGGGTGTCTTAAAACCCATTGTTCTCTAAATTCAGCCTTCAAAATCTTCTGTCTTTCCTGAAAGAGCTATGCAAGAGTTAGGAGGATTTAGTTTGAATGTCAGTCTGATGCACTTGTAGGTCATGAGTTTATTGGTCGAAACACGGCAGAGGGATGTCTTCAGATGAGTTTAGCTAAAATGACTGACACATCTATAGACCTAAGCTGCCAGGAGAACTCAGCAGGCTGCATGACTGCTGAACCTGGAGTCTTGTGGCTGCAAGCCTATCGAGAGGTCAAGAGTTTGAAATGTGTGGAAGCAGAAAAGATTAGCTGTGGTTGTAAAAATATGAACATCAAAATTACGATAGTTAAATCTTTACATAAAATAAAAGGTTAATTTGATCTGCGATCTGCTTCATATATTTAAATTATTAAATTTCATGTATTTGTATAAAAAACGTTAATAAGCGGGTTACGTTATTACAGCGGTAAAACTGTTGCTTTATACAAAACTATGCACAAAGCTAAATTTTAAACCATGTTATACATGTAGGTGAAAAAACTGGATCAATATAGGAAAAATAATTAATAATAGGTTTTTATTATTATGTTACAGTAAAAACGTGGCTTGGAGATACGATAATAAAAATAAAAATATAATTTGATCTAAATTTTAAAAAACATTGAAGTAATGTAGTTTTTATTAATTGTGATTTTTTATTTGACAACTTCCTAACTAGTAAAAGCCCCTAATGTTTATGAGAAGCCTACAAGTTGTTACGTATGTTGGTCGTATGTTGGTCGTATGTTGGAAGATACTTTGTGTATATAATCAAAGAATATCTTCCATCGTCAGGAAGTCTGTATGTTGAGGTGATCACTGCTTGTTTGTCAACACAGCAGCTACCATCATTGGATGTTTAGATGAAAACTAAAAGTGTATATCTATAGTTATGTTGATATATACTTATAGATATACTACTAGATAGCTTATAACGGTGTCTTCAAGGGCTTACATAGTAGAGTTTTCGTGCGCATAAAATGGTAAATTGTGCTAATGATATTTTGTTTTGAGGTCAAAACAAGGAATCACAGATCAATTACACCTCATATAAATGAACATGAAAAAATTCTCAAATCTCACTTCAGAAAATATAAAATTACTTTTCATATTATTTTAGGTGGATGTAGTGAATAGAATAATTCTTGGAGGAGCTGAACCAACCGTCTCTGTGACTGGTTGGTCACTAGGAGGTGGTCACTCCCCTTACTCACCCAAGTTGGGACTCGGTGCTGACCATATTATAGAGCTAAGTATGGTTCTGGCAGACCTTTCACTTGTTACTATGAACAAGGATGGTATGGTGAAGAGACTTTCAAATGGCACGGTATGAGGCAGCACATTAACTCTGACAGGCTGCTCAATAAATAAAACTGGCAGCAACTACTTATTTAGTACGTGTACTGCTTTTCTTTATGAAAATCTGCAAAGTTTCACTCGATGTGGTGATAGGCCAGAACTATAGACTTGAATTCCATTCATTAAACACATTACTCCTTCTAATATTCCTAATACCTTTTTACATCGCTCTCTGGAGATAATTTGAAGCTGAGAAAACTCCAGAAGAAATCAGCTTAAAACCACAAGAATTACTACAATTACTTGTATATTATATATAACAGTTTGTTAATGCTGTTGAGTAACGCCTTTGTGTTTAAAAAAATATAATAAATTGTTTGTACATAAATTAATTTGTAGCTTATTAATTTGCCTTTCACTGTTGAGTTTTTTGTTGTTCAACCATTGAGTTTACTAGACAGTTAAGTTGAACAGTTAAGTTGAACAGTTAGGTTGAACAGTTAAGTTGAACAGTTAAGTTGAACAGTTAAGTTGAACAGTTAAGTTGAACAGTTAGGTTGAACAGTTAAGTTGAACAGTTAAGTTGAACAGTTAAGTTGAACAGTTAAGTTGAACAGTTAAGTTGAACAGTTAAGTTGAACAGTTAAGTTGAACAGTTAGGTTGAACAGTTAAGTTGAACAGTTAAGTTGAACAGCTAAGTCGAACAGTTAAGTCGAACAGTTAAGTCGAACAGTTAAGTCGAACAGTTAAGTCGAACAGTTAAGTCGAACAGTTAAGTCGAACAGTTAAGATGAACAGTTAAGTTGAACAGTTAAGTTGAACAGTTAAGTTGAACAGTTAAGTTGAACAGTTAAGTTGAACAGTTAGGTTGAACAGTTAAGTTGAACAGTTAAGTTGAACAGTTAAGTTGAACAGTTAAGTTGAACAGTTAAGTTGAACAGTTAGGTTGAACAGTTAAGTTGAACAGTTAAGTTGAACAGTTAAGTTGAACAGTTAAGTTGAACAGTTAAGTTGAACAGTTAAGTTGAACAGTTAAGTTGAACAGTTAAGTTGAACAGTTAAGTTGAACAGTTAGGTTGAACAGTTAGGTTGAACAGTTAAGTTGAACAGTTAAGTTGAACAGTTAAGTTGAACAGTTAAGTTGAACAGCTAAGTTGAACAGTTAGGTTGAACAGTTAGGTTGAACAGTTAAGATGAACAGTTAAGTTGAACAGTTAAGTTGAACAGTTAAGTTGAACAGTTAAGTTGAACAGTTAAGTTGAACAGTTAAGTTGAACAGTTAGGTTGAACAGTTAAGTTGAACAGTTAAGTTGAACAGTTAAGTTGAACAGTTAAGTTGAACAGTTAAGTTGAACAGTTAGGTTGAACAGTTAAGTTGAACAGTTAAGTTGAACAGTTAAGTTGAACAGTTAAGTTGAACAGTTAAGTTGAACAGTTAAGTTGAACAGTTAAGTTGAACAGTTAAGTTGAACAGTTAAGTTGAACAGTTAGGTTGAACAGTTAGGTTGAACAGTTAAGTTGAACAGTTAAGTTGAACAGTTAAGTTGAACAGTTAAGTTGAACAGTTAAGTTGAACAGTTAAGTTGAACAGTTCTCATGTCTCCACGGCTATCGAAATTTTCTCCAAAGTTATGTACTTATGTTATTTTATAATTTAAACTTCCCAATGAGTAACTGCTTAACTAGGTTTTTTTAATCGGTGAGATTATTACCTAGAAAGTAAGATATAATTTCAAAATTTAGAAGAACACAAATACTGCTTTCTATTGCGAATGAACTTATTTTTTCAAAATCTGTCTTATCAGTAGTAGCTCTGTGCACAAATGATCAAGCAAGTTTGCTTAATATTATTGCGGAGCAAATTGAGACACAGCAATGATGCCGATAGCTTAAAATTGCTATCTAGATGTATATGATGGAATTGCTATCTATTGATAGAATCAGTTGAAAACTTAGTTACTTGAACAAACCAGCTACTCAATAGCAGTCTCTTTTTAAACCAATGTAAAAATATATTTGGGAGAAAACAGAATTTCAAATAAAAAGCATTATTTTGAATATTTAGTTGGCAGCAATGTAAAAGGCTCAGCTAAAAAGATGCCCTGTTGGTTTTAAAATGGTTGCTATTGTAGTGTGTGTATTTTCCACATTTCTACACAAAATCATTATAGGCTGTTGTAAACTTTTTTAAATCCACGGTTGACATTTATTTGATAGAATAATCTTGTTTGAATCAAATTAGCTGTTGTTTATATTTTATGGAAGACCGTGTAAAAGATCAAGTTAGAGAAAAGCTTTGCCGATTTCGCATAGATTATGTATTTTAAAAACTTTACATGAGATTGCCAATGAATTTGTTATAAAAATAATTGTTTTGAGCATAGTAAGTGTTCTTTTAAAGCACACTAAGTGATCTATGCTTGTGCATTTTAGCAGAGGTCAGAGGTCATCTTAAAGTATCAATAAAAACATTCTTGATGGTTCTAAATATTTGTTCCTGACAGTTGCATTATTACAAAAAGTTGTTACTATTACATTTCATAAGTGTTTTGGTTGTTTGCTGTAGTAGCGTGCACATTTTTTACATTTCTACAAAAAGATGGAATCAACACATTTGATTTATTTTGGCTGATTAACAGACAACATCATCTGATGAAACAGATCTATTTTGGGCAGT